>NC_061858.1:9916735-9926735 GCF_019202785.1 Penaeus chinensis
TAGTAAAAGGAGAAAAACAAAGAAAAAAAGGAAACAGCACGTACAGAGAAACACAAAGTACAATCAAAGGAGAGACCGACAAAACTGCCAGACAGGAAAATGGGCCAACAGATCAACAAGCAGACAGGCAAACGGACTACCATGCAAGCGTAAACAACCGTTCAAACAACCCAAATGGACCCACAAACAAGCCAGACAGGTAAATGCCCCTTAAAAGAGCAACTGCCAATCACCCCTATTCTGACGACGCCCATAAGCAGCAACGAGAACCCACGCTCGCCCACATCTCCGTTGCAATTTCCCCCTTCTGCTGTGTTATTTTTACCCTCCTGTTCGCCCATGCTTCGAGGATGGGCTTGCATCGCGCTGTTATTAGTGAACAACCGCCTGTATCATGGAGTCTTATTGGATGGGGAAGGTCGTTGGGGGGTGTAATAGGGGAGGGGTGGTGGTTAGGAAGGGGGGTAGTTGAAGACTATGGACAGGTGCTGTTATGTTTCCTGTGTGATCTTTGTTGAATATGAAGGCGGCAAGCTTTTAAGTATTGTACAATAAAGTTAATATTTTCTTACTATTATCATTGTTATTTTTTTTATCGTTGCTGCTTTTGTTACTTTTATTAGCATTAGCATTTTCATTATTATTATTATCATCATTGTCATTATCATCATTATTGTCCTTGCCATTATTATCATTATCATCATTATTACCATTAACATCATTATTACTATTAGTATCACCATTATTATTCTCATTATGTTTATTATCACTATCACAATCATTATCATTAGTATCAATATAATTATTATAATCATTATCATAATCAGTATGATTACTATTATCACCATAACCATAATCGTTACTAAAATCCTTCACATTCAGCTTTTACATGTTATTTGCAAAACTTGGTGGAAAACATGTTTTTGCAAAGGCCCGATAGAGTAAAGCATTTGATTCTGCCTTGTAAAGTTATTATATTATGTGGGTGTGCGTGCCTGAATGTTGAAGTCATGCATAGATTATGGATAAAAGGATATACGTAAGAAAAATCAACATTTACGTGAGTTTGTGAGTGCGAATACTTATTTAGACATACATACTTATGTCTATATATTTGTATCTATGTATATATTTATATATTTATAAATTTATACATATTTATATATTTATGTGTGTGTGTGTACAAATATACATAAATACATGTACATGCATATATATATATATATATATATATATATATATATATATATATATATATATATATATGTGTGTGTGTGTGTGTGTGTATATATATATATATACACACATATATGTATATATATGTATATGTATATATACGTATGTGTGTATGTATGTATATGTTAAAGTATATGTATATATTATGCATATATACATATACATATATATACAAATGCATATACATACATATATATGTATATTCATATTTATATAATTATATATATATACAAATGGATATACATACATATATACGTACATTTATGTATTATGTATAAACATATTCATATACACATACATATACATATATATATGTGTGTGTGTGTGTGTGTGTGTGTGTGTGTGTGTGTGTGTGTGTGTGTGTGCGTGTGTAGGTATGTATATGCATATATATAGCATTCCTAGTAAGACGGAACTGGGAGCAAAGAACAAAACTTTACATTGTTATTTTATAGCTCCTGACCACCATCCCATAGTATGATCGACTCAATGATCATTCCGTTTTATGAATGAATATGTACATTACACACACACACACACACACACACACACACACACACACACACACACATATACATATATATATATATATATATATATGCGTGTGTATATATAAATATGTATGTATATATGTATGTATGCATGTATGTTTGTATGTTTGTATGATTGTATGCATGCATGCATGTAAGCATATATGTATGTATGTAAATATGACTTCGTCTACGTGTAGTCGCGTATTCTTCTGTCGGTTTTCGGATCAGGTATCGATTCTCCGGCGAGGGAAGCTCCGTCGAGAACTTTAGGCAGGTCCTCAGGAAAGCAGTCAAGGGAAACGTTCCTTCAGTCGGCCTCCCGGACGACGTCTGACGAGAGGACCACAAGAAAGAAAATGCGAACGCAGCTGACAGAAAAGAAAGCCCATTTCTGTTTCAGTCGAGCGCCCCGAGGCCCCAGCACGAGGGTGAATTGTTGCAGCAACGTACAAAGAAGCATAAGCAAGGCTGCGATCGTAATGTGGCGATGTTTTAAGACTGGGTGCTTCGTTGTCACAACTTTATTGCGTAGGACACGATGTGTTTTTTTCGGAGATACGTCTCTGCGATTCTCTCTCTCTCTCTCTCTCTCTCTCTCTCTCTCTCTCTCTCTCTCTCTCTCTCTCTCTCTCTCTCTCTCTCTCTCTCTGTCTCTTCTGTATGATATGAATAATGCATATCTTCCTTCGAAATTTCCCTAACCTTCATTTGTAATCATGAAACGAGAATGCGCTAAGTCGGGAGAGAAAGAAGAAATAGTCAGGCAATATTTTATTTGTCTTTTTCAATGTTTTCTTCGAAGCCTCGCCTACGTGTCGAAGCTAAGAAGCTCCCCATATGCGTAGCAGGTGCTCTATCGGGAAAAGAAAATAAACCGACTATTTTATTAACCGTTCTGGACGTTTTCTCTCGTGTTTTACCTGCAAGTTTCTCTTCGAACCCTCGCCTACGCATTAGAGTTCCCAAGTTTATTGGCCCGGCTCCGAGTTACGACCCTAGAAGACAATGCTCCTTCCTGCGAACATCCGGGAGGAACATTCTCCGAACCCGAAACCGTCTCTCATCAGAGCCTTTCTTTGCCGCCATAACGATGAAAGCAATTTTACATCCCGGGATGTTGGCTTTAACTTTTGCGGCGTTCAGGGGTAGTGAAGTATTATGTTCCTGAGGAAACAGCCGTTGCGTCATTTGTCGACTATGCTGTGTATGAGATTTGTGGACAAGGGGGAATGTCAAATAAAAACATTTACGTGAAATGACTCGTCAGCAAGGGAAATTCCCTATATGTAATGGATGATAAAAGATAAAGAAATACAGCTCGTTGCATAATGCAATATGATCTGATGGACGGTTTAGTATAATGCGATAAAAGGCAAACACCCGAGGCTGGGGACGCGGATGCCAAGCGGGGGCGGAGTGGGAGCCGGCTGATCTTTCCCCGAAGCGCAGCAGCGTGGGAAGCGTCTCGAGGCAAAGGCTGGCACGAGATGTACAATAATTTTTCGATGAGCCGTTTCATTCGTAGCTATATAGCATGAAAGGGAAATGTGGTAGGGCGATGATCGATCTTCTTCTGCCACTTATGTTCGACTTTCTTCTTCCTATTCTTTTTCTTCTTCATTTTTTGTTTAAATACTGAGTAAAATATATTAGAGAAAAACAATCCTGGAGAATAAAGCATCGATAGAGACCAGGCGTTATTTCCCAGGGCTTGTGATCCGCGGAACGAATTACTTATAACCTGGCGTCTTGGCTGTTACGGGAGTCTCTCTTTGTTATCGGAAAACGATATCGACACGAATGGAAAGTCAAATACAAAGATTTTTGTTGAAACCGATGTCTAATTATCTGCAGTTAGCTGAACACCTGTTGAGCGTCTCTCGTGCTGAACAAAGTATGATAACCTTGAATAACTCATAATAATTGACTCATTCTTCAACACGCGCAATAACCCAGGCTTGTGTTCAGTTATTAAATAGCGGTCTTTTATTCATCAACGTGGCAGCATTACGTTACGCAAGCATTCCGGAGTCGAGTCCAATGGCTCAGCGGAAAGTTCACTGCTGAATATCGCTGTATCCGAGAGCGCTTTGCTGATGGAGGCGTTTTATCGCAGCCTTTCGAAAATTACATACCTGAATACATTCCACGTAGCATGCAATGGATGTTTACTTAGGGAATGATGACTATTCGCTTAACACCTTTTCTTTGTTCTGTTTTATTATACTTCGTTCATTTTCATTTATTTGGATACTGAATTAACTGCTTATTATATTCTTTATCGACTGGAAAATCATTCGAGTGTTGTATTTCCAGAGAAATAGTTATATTCCCGAGAACCGGAACTGTTATCGAAATCCAATCAAAGTACTGGTGGCTGCTGTACATTGCAAACTTAAAGCTGCGCGTAACACACATTGTACATTTCAAGAGGGGTAGAAAGAGTGGAATGGAGAGAGAGAAAGAGAAGAAGGGGGTGAATGAGTGAGAGTGAGAGAGAGAGAGAGAGAGAGAGAGAGAGAGAGAGAGAGGGGGGGGGGGGAGGGAGTGAATGAGTGAGGGTGAAAGGGAGAAAGAGAGAGAGAGGGAGGGAATGAATGAGAAAGAGACAAAGTGGGGGGAGTGAGTGTGTGAGAGTGACAGAAAGAGAGAGAGAGAGAGAGAGAGGGGGGGGGGGAGACTAAGAGCGGGAAGGATAAGGAGAAGATAAGAGAGAATATATCAAAACAAGCAATAAAGGCGAAGCAGACAGCGAGTGGTGGTTCTTTTGCTATATCCGTTCTTTTTCATATATTTTCTTTTCATCTTCTTCCTCTCCTCCTCTTTCTCTTCTTCTTCGTCTCTTCTCCCTTCTTCTCCCTCTCCTATTCATTCCTTCTTCTTTCTTTCTTTCTTTTTTTGGAGAATGAATTCCTTAATCAATAACTTCAAAGAAATGACCCAGGCTTTAAATATTATATCTTACATTCCTAAGCCTTCGATATCTTTCTTATGTGTACATTTTATCCACAAAATGAAAATACTGATAACTA
Organism: Penaeus chinensis; assembly: GCF_019202785.1. Taxonomy (NCBI): domain Eukaryota; kingdom Metazoa; phylum Arthropoda; class Malacostraca; order Decapoda; family Penaeidae; genus Penaeus; species Penaeus chinensis. The sequence goes on from NC_061858.1 coordinate 9,921,537, forward strand.
ACTTTATTTTTCTAATGCTGTATACGTTAATGACATATCTTATCGCGATATCCAGAGTGCATAATAAACTCTAGATTGCATAATAGATAAATTATAGAATAAGTAAATAAATAAGGGACCACTACGCATACGTCTATATTCCTCTAAAGATTCCACAGGCATCACCAACCCTCCAGATACGTAATTATGCAATCAATCAGTTATAAGATACCGTGGCGCTGAACCGGTTCAAGTTGCAATGGTTTCGGGTCCGATATTTCATCATTTTATGAATTTTAAGTTTAATGGGAAATTGGTCTACGTTTTTAGTCAGTCATTGTGTATCGCCCTTGGGAATTCTGTAGATTTTTTGGAGGTGGTTTTCATTATGGACAATTTTGCCACTGCTTTTTTATAAAAGATTGACGATAAACGTATAAAAGATTGCATAATGCCGTTATAACTTTGGCTCTAAATTGGGCTTTTTAATACGGCATGTCCAGTTTTATGATTAATAGATGAATCATTCCGGCAATTCGATATGAACTTTGTTATGCTCATGAATTATTGTAATGCCACAGCTGTTCCGGCAAAGCGTCAATACCATAAAGACGCAAGAACCATAATCAATTATCGACCTCTTTTCGGTGCCCCCTTTGCGTCTTCGGCCCCTGGCGAGTGCGGACGACGACCACGATGACCACGACGACTGCGGTGGCGATGACCGCTCGCGACGCGGACCACTTCGACGAGTACGTTTGCTACGACAGCTACGACCACCGCTATTACGACTGTCACGAGAATTATGATCACCACGAGATCTACGATAACTACGACCACCGCGATAAAGGAGACCACCTTACAACTACAGCAGCTACAACCATAGGGATCACTACAACCGCCGCGAAACCAAGACCACCTCAACAGCGACCATAGGAATAACTACAGCCACAGTGATAGCTATGACCAACTCCACAACTACGATCACCCAGACAACTACAACCACCAGCAATTACGACCACCACGACAACGACGACCAACACAATTACGGTCGCAAAAATTACGCCTACAAACTTACGACCACCATCAACAAAAATCTACAACCACCACGACCACAAATCTACGCCCAACACGACCACAAACCTACGACCCCAACTATCACTAGCTCCTTTACTCATTGTCACCCTCCTTTTACGCCTCGTCAACCCCCTCCCCCCCTGGACACCAGCCACCTCGCCGCTAACATTGCTTATTCATCTGTTTTTGTTTTTTTTTTCTCTCTCTCTCCTTCTTCTACGTATAAATGGCGACACATCTACCGTCTCTTTGTAAATTTCTTTCTATTAATTATTTTATCTCCTTAAACAATATCAACTTAAAATAAGATAAATGCTAGTTTCCCCATTCCCCTTCAGGCTTAAACAAGGAAGAAATAACAATGGTCATAATCACGAGAAGAGGACTGAATTTCTCAAGAGACGTAATACGGCCGCCAGATACACTGCCGCTGCTCTGCAGTACTTCAACCTTTCCTGTCCGTGTGCTTCGTCTTTATCACTTATGTGTGTGTGTGTGTGTGTGTGTGTGTGTGTGTGTGTGTGTGTGTGTGTGTGTGTGTGTGTGTGTGTGTGTGTGTGTGTGGCAGAATACAAACACTATAGCTACACACATGAAAAAAAAACATTGTGAAATTCAGGATTTCTCTCTCTCCCTCTCTTTTTTTTCTCTCTCTCTCTCTCTCTCTCTCTCTCTCTCTCTCTCTCTCTCTCTCTCTCTCTCTCTCTCTCTCTCTCTCTCTCTCTCTCTCTCTCGATTTCTCTCTCTCCGTTTCTTATTTTTCCTCTGTTTTACTCTTTGCTTACTCTTCTGTAGCTGCTATATTCAAAGTCCGGACGTAACATGGTATGTGCCAGCAATTTGTATGAATAAATAATGTACACAACCTCGCCGTCTCTCCATAAACAACCCCCGTCTATCTCTTGGCATAATACTGTCGGCATTCGATATTTATGTCACCATACTTTTGCTTTATAGGAAGTTCTTGCTTTGAACGAAAATCGAACAACGCGAACTGGGTTGCGTTCAACGGAACTGCATCGTTCTCTAACCGATCTGTCTGCATGTTTTTTTTTTTTTTTTTTTTTTTTTGGGGGGGGGGGGCATGGGCTTCCGTTCTCTGTTTCATGTATTATTTTCACTTCTCGACATCATTCGTGAGCCATTCTATACTTGCGAGAATGGAAGAATATAATACAGTAAACAACCGACACGGTTAATTTGATTCACGCACGGAAGCCTTCCCTTGTTGGCGCCCGGGAAGTTGTGAACGGATAGAGGCTTTAATGGTCCCGATCTAGAACACGAAACGGCCATTGGATCCGTAGTTAAAAGGCACGACATACGCCACGCCACACAACAGATCGTATGTTGACTCATTACGTCCGAAATAACAGGTCAGATGGTGAGTTTCTATAAACGTATTTAGGTCAGGTGCAATTTGCCTATGATTCTTTTTCTTTAACTGTTGATGTCCCAGTGTTCTGAAGTTCCTAAAATAATGAAGAAAAAAGGACTCTTAGCTTTACGTATTTACTCTCCTTTGCTTCCAGCATAACATAACCTCTTAGTTTGACCTTTCACCTTACTTTTCCGAGAACAGCATAACATATATCTATACTCAAAGTGAAAATGCATTTGACAGGTTAGTGATGACTGTCGACGAGTTAACATGTTAGTGATAATAGTTATTCGATAATGGACTAACTGGTGCTGATAATTAATTGTACTGCAACGATGCTATTCGAACATATTGCATTTGGCCAATTACCAACGTCTCAGTTGCATCTACACCTTCATAAAAACACCAAAGCACACCCACCATTCCCTTCTGTGCGTGATGAAATAAGTCCAATGGTGTTTGTACTTCCTACTTGATGCATTACGTGTATATGTATATGTTATCTTGATGGTCGCCTGAAGCACTTCGTATCACGTTCATTGTTAGTTAACTGCGTGTTACTTTACTTTATTCATATTTATCTACTTTTGTAACTATCTATTTGGTTATCTATCTATCTATATTAATTTATACATTTATTTATTTATTTTTCTGTTGGTTTATATATCTATACATTAATATATATATATTCATTTATTTATTTCGAGTGGGCCTAATACCTATGGTCTTTTGGTCTTTACTTCACCGTCCTCTCTATATCTCTCTCTCTCTCTCTCTCTCTATCTATCTATCTATCTATCTATCTCTCTCTCTCTCTCTCTCTCTCTCTCTCTCTCTCTCTCTCTCTCTCTCTCTCTCTCTCTCATATCAATCTATCTTCCTCTAATTACTCTCTCTCTCTCTCTCTACGTTTATCGCCGTCTATCTCTCTACCTATACTTCTTTCTCTCTCCTTCCCTTTCGTTAACGTCAACCTTCACCTTTACAAACGGCAACTCAGCCTGCCATGCATCCACACGACACCCAGATCCTCCAAACAATACAGAACGATCACCTTTGGCAGCATAAACATCCATTTCTTCTGCAGTTCCCTTCCCTCCCGGCATCCCCATGCACTATCAGCTGCCTCAGTCCTCCCGGCGTCTGCGGACTGAGAGTGCAGCTGTACGCGGAAAACCGTAGAGAGAGAGAAAGGGAGGGAGGGAGGGAGGGAGGGAGAGAGAGAGAGAGAGAGAGAGAGAGAGAGAGAGAGAGAGAGAGAGAGAGAGAGAGAGAGAGAGAGAAGAGTGAGAGAGAAAGAGAATGAGAAGAGAGAGAGAGAGAGAGAAGCTGCACATGTTTTTTCTAGAGCTTCTTCACTTCATTCGTTTCCCCACTTAAAGATCTATTAACGTACACTTTGCTGTTAAGTCCTGTCGGATATCACTAGGGATGTGGTTTCAGTCGTAATGTTAATTAATAGGTTCTTGATTAGCATTACACTATAGCCGGCGTGGCTGCCCCTGAATCTGGGTGAGTGGAGATGATTGCACCTCTTGGGACTGGCCTCGTCTTTGCCACCGGCCCATTAAAAACGTATCCCGCTCCCTTAGGTCTCATGGCATTCTGCATGCAACAGCGACTGCACGGGCCAAATAGCCTATGAGGAAGGAGGAGATCGGAGGGATCGAACAGCTGTCACCTGACGGGCACAAACACCGTTCAAATGCACGTGAGTCAACCTACCATTGCGTCGACCCCCATGGCGGCGCGTGTGCGTGCAGGCTGGACGAGGAGAGTCGCTGCGGCAACGGCTCCCGAAGGCCAGGATGAGCACACTGGCGACCCAGGAACTCTCTGGATGCTCACGCATGCGCCGCTCTCCCCTCAGCTCCCGTCCCTCCTCTCCCCTCTCCGCTGTTCCTCCACAAGTCGCTCTGCGATGTTGCCTTCCCATTCCATTTATTCTCTGGCGTCGAACCGTGCGTTTCTTGTTTAAAGTTTGATGTGGTCTATAGAACTGCTATATATAGTAGTTCGTACTCATGGTGAATGTAATCATGACACTGATTTGGTTTGCGGGTGAGAGGACCTTTTGCCAAATAATCTGCTGACTGCACATGTGGATATTCCAACGATGCTCGTTACCATAGCTGATTTAGAGTAATGTAAATATCTTATCCAAAGAGGATAATACGCGCTACCATTTTGCTCTGGAACTATAAGAACGAGAAAGTTCATAAAATGTTCATTTGTTCACCATGGCGCTCGGCGGTGTGACGTCACACAACCTCCTCCTCTTCCTCCTCCTCTTTCCCTGCTCTTTCTCCTCCTCCTCTTCCTCCCCTTCCTCCTCCACCTCCTCTCCTCCAGAGAAGAAATCCATATCCCCCCACCTTACCTCAGCCCGTGGCCTGGAAGGGGAGGGGGTACTCGCCTAGGTTGCGCGAAGCTCTTGTTAAATTCATGAGTAACCTTTGTAACGTCTTAGCGGTGCGCTACCCCGTCTACCCTTCCCACGCCCACCCCACCCACACTATCTCCCACCCCACCCACTCTATCTCCCACCCCACCCACTCTATCTCCCACCCCACCCACCCTTTCTGCCACCCACCCCCACCCTCACCCCCACCTATTCCCCATCTACCTCACCCTAACCCCTACCCTCACCCCCACCCCCGGCCAGTTCCCCTTCTTCTTCCTCTGTGGCTTCAGCACTTGGCATCGAAAAATTGATCCCATACTTTATATGCAGATCAATGACAAAACGATGTGCGTGTTTG
>NC_061858.1:9931735-9934235 GCF_019202785.1 Penaeus chinensis
CTCTTCTTCACCTTCAGGAGATGGTGTTGTACTATACCGTGCACTAACTCTGTCCCTTCTGTTTTTCAGAAACTCCCGAAAACGAGCTCTAAAATTTGGATTTGTTATTTTCCTCTCAGTGCCTTCGTTATCAGACATTCCATCATCATGAGCAGGAGATTCAACAGGCCTTGTCTCCTCCAGTTGCTCTGGCTCAGCAGAATAATCCTCATAGGCAGAGTTGTCTGTTTCTTCAGCATTATCGTCGTATGTGGGGTCTCCAGTGGCTTGATTTTCTTCTTGTGGGAATTCTTCCTTCACTACATCCTGGCTGGTCTCCTGAGTCTCTAAATCTGATCCTGTGATTTCCCTAACAAGGAGAACATTTTCCTCTGTTGATTCTACAGTTGCCGTTCTAAATCTATTGATCTGTCGATTCTGTACAGAAGGCCTTGTAACTTCAAAATCAGTATTTGGACTCTCAGTGGCTCCTACATCATCCTCATTATCTGAACCTTCTTCACTCTTATTATTGATCTCTTTTATTCTATTTTTGTTTCTTTTCCTGATCATCTCCCTAAATCTTTGATATCTGTCAGGATCAAAGCGTCTTCTTGTGACTCTTGGAGGAGGTGCAGGGGAAGTCACAATATTCTCATCCTTCTCGGTGGTTAGAGGTGTAGTGGTTTCCGTGTTGCTGTTGGGTTGACTTCGAAGACGTTTCAGTCTGTCCCTAATTCTTTGTCTGAATGGGCTGAGAGTTGTTGTTCTCTCTTGAGTGGGAGGATTTGTGACTTCTGGGGAATTAACATAATCCTCGTCTGGGCCTTCAGTAGTCGGCTTTGGTGTCGTCGTCCGGGTACGCAGACGTTCTCTGATGCCTGGGCGACGGCGAAGCAAAGGCCCACGGAATCTTGGTGTTGTTTGCGGGGCTGGGGTAGTAGTGGTAGTAGTAGTAGTAGTAGTAGTAGAAGTGGTTGTTGTTGCTGCTGTTGTTGTTGGAACATTATCGTAATCCTGGTAGTCCACATACTCAGGAACTCTGTCTTGTACATTATATTCATAATCTTTAGGGGCTTCAACTACTTCATTAATTTCTTTTGGAATACCTCTGTGTTCATCATAGTCTTGACTAGGGGCATTATTCTGACTTGGGGCTCCAAATCTAGTATTGCCCAGTCTATGATCTTCATAGTCTTGACTAGGGGCATTATTCTGACTTGGGGCTCCAAATCCAGTATTGTCCAGTCTGTGATCTTCTTCTGGCTCAAATTCTGTATTTGTCACTCCCTCTAGTTCATGATGTAATCGCAGATTGTTTGGCCAGCCTCCATCTTCTGGTATGAACTGGTTGTGGAACTGTGAATTTTCTAACCCAGTTATAAGTGGAGCAACTGTAGTTGGCGTGGGAGTCGTCGTTCTGCCTCTTATCCTTATTCTTGCTGCATCACGTGCACTCTGAGAAGCACCAGGACGTCTTACTGCTTGCCCTGGACGTCTGCTTGCAATAGGTCGCCGTCTAGTTGCTGGTCTTTGATCAGGGAGTGGTGCTTCTGTTGCCGGTGCTACTTGTTGTATCTGGTCAGCAGGTTGATCTGATTCCTTAAGAATCTCTTTTGAAAAGGCAAATGTTCCAGGTGCTGATGGCACACCTGGAATTGAATGAATAGCTGGAATGGAAGTTGGGACAGCAGGTGAAACAAAGTCTTCTTCGGGTACAAACTGCTGAGGTGAATGGAAGGCTCCCTGTGGTGCAAAGGGATTTTCTGGGTGGACAAAACTTGGTGTACTAGACAATATTGTAGCAGGTGTTACTGCTTCATGTAGTTCAGGATGAACAAAGGCAGGTTGAACTGGATGCTCTGAGAGCGTTGGTCGTTCCTGCTGTGACAGCGTCGGTGACCTAAACGGTGGTAAAGTTGAACTACTGAATCTATGAACATTTTCGTGTGGGTTATGAAGCTGGGCAAAGTGAAGGCCACTTGTTGGTTGATTGAAGCTAGTTTCCTCATGAATAATGACTGGTTGACCAAAATTATGAATACGGTGAGGAGTAGGAGGAGGACGAGGAGGAAGAGGAGAGGGAGATGTGGAATGAATGAATATTTGATCATGTTGGGGTTGAGTTGTGTGAGTGACAGCTGGTGGCAAGTGAGGTGGGAATGTGGGACGCACAAAAGACTGTGGGTTATTATGAAGACTGAAGCTTTGCCCATGCACTGGTGAGACAGGTGGTCGAGCAAAGGTCTGTGGCTGCTGGTTGACTGTTGGTGGATGATTGAATACTTGTGGTTGCTGATGGTGAACAAATGGACGGCCGACATTTTGCACATGTTGTTGGGGTGTCGGTGGACGGCTAAATACAGAACCAGGTGGAGGTGTAACAGGAGACAACGGTCGATTAAAGATTCCAGGGTGTATGGGAGGTTGGTTAAAGACAAAGTTACCAGAGCTAGGGAATTTAGGAGTTGGCAGGAAGCTGCTACCCTGCGGACGGGGAGATGACTGTGGTACGACAAAC
>NC_061858.1:9941735-9951735 GCF_019202785.1 Penaeus chinensis
ACACACACACACACACACACACACACACACACACACACACACACACACACACACTCGCGCGCTGTTGATGAGTTAGAAACATTATATTCCGTTTATGATTTTGCTATTAGCTCTCTCGTTGCTATAGTATATTCCCACATTGTCGAATTTGCAGGTAATTGCAAATAATCATTAATAATTGCTTCAAAATACCAGCCTTAAAAAAAATAACAGATGTTTTATTACTAGATGAGAATGGTAACGCTTAACATATTTGTCATTTTTACCATGAAAGTGACAGTTCCCTTATCAACGTGTTCTTTAGCCATGAACATACTTTGTCTAGTAAATTGTCACACGTTTTTTTTTTTTTTTCTTTTCTTTGACATGGCCATTCTAGAGTCGGTTCAGATATGAATGCTTATGACAGTTATTTTCATGAACTGATGATGTTGTCTGTAGGAGAAATCAGACATTTAAAAAAAAGGAGAAGGCGAAGGAGAAGAAGGAGGAGGAGGAGGAGGAGAACGAGGAAGAGGAGGAGGAGGAGAAGAAGGAGAAGAAGAAGAAGAAGAAGAATGATGATAATAATAATGATAATTATAATGATAATAATAATGATAATAATAATAATAATAATGATAATAATAATAATAATAATAATAATGATAATAATAATAACAATAATAATAATAATAATAATAATAGTAGTAGCAATAATAATAATATTATTATTAATAATAATAGTAATAATAATAATAACAGTAATATAAAAATAATATTAATAATAATAATAATAGCAATAATAATTGTAATAATAGTTATAATAATAATGATAATAACAATAACAATTATAATAATGATACTGATAATAATAATGATAATAATAATAATAATAATAATAATAATAATAATAATAATAATAATAATAATAATAATACCAATAATAATAATAAGTAGCTGGTAATGATGATGAAAAAGAAAGAAAGATCTTCGAGGTTATTGAATCAAAACTGTTCCTGAGTCATAACGCCATTACGCCATAGGTAGATAGATTCCAGGCGTGGAATATAAGCGGGATTATACAGAGTTGTTAAAAATCCCTATTTAAGAATGCACATCTCCGACCTGCACTTTCAAAAGAACAAGAAAAGCAAGAAAGAAAGATCTTGCATAAGTCTCGTTGCATTCGCGTCATGCAAAATTTCACGATTTCATGAGTGTCTTTATGACCAGCAATTCGCGCTGATATAGCCCTTAGTGACACCCATAAAATGACGAATATTTTATTCAGTATCCTGTTAGACGAAAGACGTGCTTGCAGTACCGGTTTATGATATGGGTTATTATTTGTTAGTTTAGTTATACAGATACATTTTATCAAACGGTACATTTATTCTGCGTTGAGCAATTTAAAATACTAATCCTAGGCACTTAAGGAATTCAGTCCGAGGCACTGTGGAAGTTAAATCTAGGCACCTTAGAAAAACAAAACCAGATATTAAAAAAAACGGGGTACTTTGAAAGTTGATCCTAGGTACTTCTGAAAGCCAATCCTGGACACTTTAAAACCAATCCAAGGCACTTTAAAAGTCAATACAACCCTTAAAACTTTATAAAACCAAATTAGATATTTTATAAAGCAAGCATAGGAACATTAGAAAGTTAACCCTAAATACTTTAAAATCCGTATCAAGCACTTTAAGAGTCAGACCTAGGTCCTTTAAAGAGTATAACCTGGACACCTTCTGGATGCCCGTGTGTCACGTAACATGGAAATTCTAAGCAGTCAGCTCTGTACATTGATATTATCCACCTTGACCCGCTCAGTAGAGTTTTACACTTTACGTGGTGATGTAAGATGGATGACTATACTATAACGTAAAAATGTTGCTCAAGAACCAAAGGATTTTCTTGTGAGATCTTTTCGTATGCAAGCGCACTTACACACATATGTACACATACACTCACTTACTCTCTCATTCACTCACTCACTCACTCATTCATGTATTAACTAACGAACTTATCCACTTATTCCCTTATTCACAAACGTAGACAGACACACATACAGACAAACACACATACATGTATACATACAAGCTTTCTATCTTTCTATCTATCTATCTATAAGTCTGTCTGTCTATCTACCTTTATCTCTATCTATCTATTTATCTATCTCTCATTCATACACTGACAGATATATGAATAGTAACACACACTGTAATACTCATGCACATACACAGATACATACACACAGTCCAAACGCACACACAAATACTCATTGGGATATAACGCACACGTTGTAAAACCTAAAAGCACGTTTTCGTTTAAGCATAAAACTTCTGTCACGTGTCAGCAATACATCATTCGTCAGTGTCATGTGTCATTTACTTGTCACGTCCGATGATCTTTCGCAACCAGTAAAATTTAGTATACAGAAACGAAATGATAAAATAAAATAAGAGAAATAAACAAAAGCAAAAAATCCGATACGGTTATTTATTATTTCCCACGATTATTCCGTTTTCTGTTTTCTTTGTTTTACCACAAATCTATATATAGTAAGCATCGCCCGTGACCGCAAGCGAGATGACGCAAGCGACCTCGTACCTAGAATGTCATGAGAGAGAATGGGAGGAGGGGGGACTTCCCTAGATTGAGGGGAAGGGGGAGGAGGAGGGAAAGGGGGGAGTGCCACGTAAGTAGAAGGGGAAAAAGGGGAGGGGGGAAATTGGGAGAGGAAAGAAGAAAGGGGGAAGAGATAGGATAGTCAGGGGATGTGGCATGTGGAGGGAGAGTGTGAACAGGGAAGAGTGCCACTCAAGAGCAAGAGGAAGGAGAGAAAAGAGGGAGAGTGCCATGTACGAGGAGAGTTGGAAACAGCAAGAGCGAGTGCCACCGAATATAAAGGATAAAAAAAGAAGTTGGAACAAGAAAAGGAATGAGAGTGAAATATTATACAGAAAACAAGTAAAGAAAGATGATCGGAATACAAGAGAAAAATGAGGGCCACGCGAGAGGACGGGGGCAGAACAGAAGTGCGAGGGGGAGACACGAGGGTGTCAAACAGTGCCACGTCACGATCTACGGTCCGGTGCCTTTGCCAAGGGAGTGAGCGGCGGGGCGGGTCCATTGCCTCATGGGAACGCGGTCCTCCTTGACGCATGTAACTGCACTTCTTCAAGGTCGACGGTGCCAATTTGGGCAATGAGCGGGGGGTGGGGGGGGGGGGGAGGAAAGGGTTTAGAGGGAAATAAATGAGGGAGAGGGGAGGAGCGGGGGGGAGAGCAAGGAGGAAAGTGTCTGAGAAAAATAATGAAGCAGAGGGGAGGAGGGAAATGCCTGAGGGGAATAAATAAGAGAGAGGAGAGGAAGGAGGAAAACTTGAGGGGAATAAATGAGGGAATGGGAAGGAGGGGGAGAAAAGATGAAAGTGCTTGAAGGGAATAAATGAGGGAGAGGGGAGGAGGGGACCGGGCAAGGTATAAGAAGGTGTTAAGTTGTGACATGATAATCGCCGGTATTCAAAATCCCTCGGGAACACATTCTTCAAGTTGTTTTGTTCTCCTCGGTCCGCACACTTATGAAAAATGGCTCTCCTTGGATTTGATTTGATTTGATTTTTATTTTCATTTTTTTTTTTTTTTTTTTTGGGGGGGGGGGGCGGGGTGTGGTCCCTTGTTTTTGTCCTTGGGCGGAAGAGAAGAGCTTTGTGCCCGGAAAAAGAGTAAAACAAAATCTCCAAAGGTGATATAATAACAGAGAATTATGAGATTTAAATCATTTTTCCTTTTTTTTCCACGATTTATATGAGAAATCATTAGTTTGGGCGCGTCTGTTCCAAGCGCTCTTTTCCATCGTCAAATATGTCCTTGGCTGGAGGAAGCAGTTCATCTACATTTTGAAAAAAAAAATGATAGCTTTGTCTTTTTGTTATTTCCGTGTTTGATTCCTATTGACCTTCAGCTTGTATTAGGAACTGTCGAAGTGGTACTACAACTACTACGGCCAATAGTAGTGGTAACGGTCGCCGAAGTAGTAGTAGTAGTAATAGTATTAGTTATTATAGTAATAGTAGTAGTAGTAGTTATTAGTTGTAGTTGTTGTAGTAGTAGTAATAGTAGTAGTTATTATAGTAATAGTAGTAGTAGTAGTTATTAGTTGTAGTTGTTGTAGTAGTAGTAATAGTAGTATTTATTATAGTAGTAGTAATATTGCAGTAGTAGTAATAGTAGTAGTTACTGTAGTAGTAACAGTAGTACTTATTGCAGTAGTAGTAGTAACGATCTGTTATATAGTAGCAATGTTAGTGATAGTAGTGGAAGTAGTTGGAGCAATAGTAGTAGTAGGAGTAGAATAGTAGTAATAGTAGAGTAGTAGTAGTAGTAGTAGTACTACTAGTAGTACTAGTAGTAGTAGAAGTACTAGTAGTAGTACTAGTAGTAGTAGTAGTAGTACTAGTAGTAGTAGAAGTACTAGTAGTAGTAGTAGTAGTACTAGTAGTAGTAGTAGTAGCAGTAGCAGCAGTAGTAGCAATAGTATGAAGTAGTACCAATAACGGTAGAAGTGGCAGTAGAATAAGAAAAATCAAAATTTCTCTTGCATTAATCAAGGGCTCGAGATTATGTTATAAATTTCTTTAGTAGTATCAGTAGTAATATTCCTCTCCACCTTTTACCTTATCTTTCTGTTCTTTCTTCTTTCCTTTTCGCTCAAAATCGTCCCATTTCAGTAAAGCACCGATTTTGAAGTGTTTTTTTCTTAAACATAACGGAAAAAAATACCGTTTTTCTTTCCAGAATACCGTTTTTCTTTATTTTGCCTTCTTAAAGCATCATATTTCGTTTCTAGAATTATCTTCATACTCTTAATTCGTAGAATTAAGAGTATGAAGAGCAGAAAGATATTTCGACTATGAAATTATTTAAGTAATAATAAATCGACCGCAAACAATAATGACAGTGTTTCGAGCGAAGTAGATACACTGCGTTGTAGGAATAGAAATATAATGTTGACATATACAGTAGAGATAATTGTGCGAGTATCTGTGTGTGTGTGTGGATGTGAGTGAGTGAGTGAGAGAGAGGGAGAGAGAGAGAGAGAGAGAGAGAGAGAGAGAGAGAGAGAGAGAGAGAGAGAGAGAGAGAGAGAGAGAGAGAGAGAGAGAGAGAGAGAGAGAGAGCGAGAGAGGGGGGGGGGGGGAGAGACAGAGGCAGACAGACAGACAATCAGTCAGACAGAGACACAGAAAGAGAGAATATTCAGAGATATTCAGAGAAAAACGAGGGGAGAGACAGATTGATAAACAAGCAGACAGACAGAGAGAGACAGAGACTGATACAGAGAGAGAGAGAGAGAGAGAGAGAGAGAGAGAGAGAGAGAGAGAGAGAGAGAGAGAGAGAGAGAGAGAGAGAGGCAGACAGACAGAAAATCAGTCAGACACAGACACAGAAAGAGAAAAGAGAAATATTAGGGGAAAATAGAAGGGGGGGGGGGGGCAGTAGATGAAAAAAAAAAGAGAGAGAAAAAGATATTGAGTGAAAGAAAGTAGAGAGACAGATAGACAGACAAACAGACAGACAGAGACAGAGACTGATACAGAGAGAGCGAGAGAGAGAGAGAGGGGGGGGGGGGAGAAGAGAGTAGAAGAGAGGAGAAGAGACAAAGAAAGAGAAATAAATAAATGAAGAAAATGGAAAAACGAGACCGAAATCTAAACTCGACCAAGAGAAACAGAACAGAAGATAAAAAAAAAAAAAAATATCAGTAAACAGAGCACAGAGAGAGAGAGAGAGAGAGAGAGAGAGAGAGAGAGAGAGAGAGAGAGAGAGAGAGAGAGAGAGAGAGAGAAAAGAAATGTCGAACCAGCTGTCTTAGAGAGTCTTAGAAAGAGAAGGGGACTTAGACACACCAATAAACGAGGTAAGAAGAGAAGGCAAACAACCCAGCCACACCCAACGGCGGAGGAACGATGAGCTTCTGTCGACCACACGAGAAATTCAAACTCTCTCGCCAGTTTTCATGGCGATCGACGGGTCCTCACGCCACTGTAGTAGTTACTGCTGTGATATTTTTTCCTACTTTTCTTTATCTCATATGGTGGAATATTATTATTTTGTTGAAGTAAAAGGTAGTTTGGTCATTGGAGTTTTAAGGATTTATTCGCAATGCAGTCTCCCCTGTTTTACTTTTATTGGTTTATGTTATATTCCCAAACTTTATTAAGATTTGTTTCCATTATACTCTCTCTTTCATTACATTTATCAGTATCCTATTTTTTCCACATTTTCGTAATGTGTGTGTGTGTGTGTGTGTGTGTGTGTGTGTGTGTGTGTGTGTGTGTGTGTGTGTGTGTGTGTGTGTGTGTGTGTGTGTGTGTGAGCGCGCACGTGCGCATTCATAGAAGTCCGTGCGTGTTAGAAATTAACTTTCCATTCAGGGAAGACAATTTTTAAATCCTTTACATGAGAGAGACCTTTAAGCGACAAATTGTGCATAATTTCCCCACGAAGACGTATAACCGAATTGCTCACGTGGGTTCCCTGCGAAATCCGACTCCCACGCGCGAAGTTAGAACGAATGATCTTGGAGCGAAAACGAAAGCAGGAAATTAATTCGCATTATAATTCACGCCTCCGTTGTCTGGTCTCGTCACGTCTAAGTGACTGTAAACGACTTTCACGACGGAAGCAAAAGTTCAGACGCCTTGATAAACTTGCGCGTGTTTGTGTTCATTTGTTAGTGATGTTGAGTTTTGAGCCGGGGAATAAATGTGATTAGTTAAACCCAGCTCTTGCATTCAATTAATAATTAACGAGTGTATAATACAAGTGACTGCAAGGATAGGTATCGAGCTAAAAAGATACAGCTGCAGCCAATAAGCAAATAATGTTCAGTATTTTCCAAGAGCAGAATCTAAAGCTAAGAGTGTCAAGTATACGCACACACACCCAGGCACTAAACACCTAATGCATGATACAAATTATTGCATCCAATAAAGTAAAAGAAAAAAAAGTAATTTGTATAAAAACACAGTCGATATATTATTCAACTTATAATATATAAACACAAGCAAACGTGTGTAATATGAATATGAATATATAAGCCATTACAAGCAAGATGTAAAGCCAAATGCATCAGTCTAAACGCATATAGTCAATAAACATATGATACATACAATTACAAGCAGAACTCAAACCTAGCATATCTAATGCAGACATACACAACCAATAAACAAACACTATGTATCACAACCCATTACAAAATCGAGTCTCACCCAGAACCTATCAAGTGCAATCAGTACGAATTGAAACCACAGTACCTGGTACCGCTCGCCTCAGTGTGGGTCATACTACCGTGATATCTCCTTTACTTTACACTGAATTTACGGCTAATGGAGCTATTCGTGAAACCGATTGTGTTATATCAAGTTTAGTATCGATTTTAGCATTGTCACAGTACAGGTAGGGGAGACGGATATATTTCTGTATGGCAATTAATGTTATGTAATAATTGCCTGTAAGACCCAATTGTGTTACAGACTAGAAACTGATTCATTATGAAATCTATTTCATGCTCGTAAGGGAGAGAGAGAGAAAGAGGCGACAGACAGACATACAGGCAGGCAGGCAGGCAGGCAGGCAAACAGACAGACAGGTAGACAGAAAAGTGAAAGAGAGACTGAGGAAGTAAAGACACTCACACACACAGAGGAGAGAGAGAGAGAGAGAGAGAGAGAGGGAGGGAGAGGACAGACAGATAGAGTGAGAAGGAGACAGAGGAAGCAAAGACACACACACACACAGAGAAAGAGGAAGAGAGAGAGAGAGAGAATAAAGAGATAGAGAAGAGAGAGAGAGAGAGAGAGAGGGGGGGGGAGTAGAGGGTCTACCACATCTCTATAATAAGTCATAGGTTCTCATTTGTCTCGTAAAAAAAAATATTGATAAACAGATAGACAAATGGATAGATATTTAGATAAATAGATAGAAGATAGGAAAATTATTGAAGTTGTTGTTACATAAATAGTTCATTGACCTATGTGACGTTCATCATTAGTCAGTGTGCAAGGTGCATCTTTAAAGACCTCTGGTATAGAGTAGACAAGTCTCCTGTGATTCCCTATTTTTTAATGATTATTTAATCAGTATTTACATGACACAACATGACATAGTTATAATCAAGTAGAACATTCCCTTGCTAAAAGAATGATACTTTAATCCTTTCCAAAAACATCACGCGCGTGAAACATTAAGGAATAATAATGATGACGTATTACCAAGTGCGAAAAAAAATAGAAACGTTACGTCAAATCGAGATGACGTCACGGGACGCTGAAAGTTACGTCGAGCGGTGCCATGAAAGGTCGAGAAATTAAACGTTTGTCGTCGATTATGTGACTGCACGAAGAAAAGTTTTTTCTTTTTTCTTGGGGGGGTCTTTTCTTTTATTTTATTTTCTTTTTTTTTCGAGAAAGAGCCGGCTTATCTCTCTCTCTCTAGGTATCCTCACATGGGATTGGCTTTACACTCTCGTATTTTTTTCTCTTTCATGGAATTTTCTCTCTCTCTGTATCTCAGTCCCTTCTTTTCTCTTTCTCTCCTATTCCCCTCTCCCCTCATTTTTATTTCTCGTCGCCTCTCTCTTCCCTTCTGTCTCTTCCTCTTCTCAATCTCGTCTCCTCCCTTCAGTTCTCTCTTTTCCCTCTCCCCCTCATCCCCCTCCCCTCCATTCCTCTCTTTTTTGTCCTTCTATTAAACAAACGGAACATCTATTACCATGTTCATAAACCAGCGCTCATTAGCTTTGCTCTAATTGGACATTATCAGCAGATCGTTAACCCACAAACAACAATAACAATTACAATCTCTTTGTGTTGTCTTTTCCCTCCTCTCTTTGTGTTGTCTTTTCCCTCCTCTCTTTATTTTGCGTATTTCCCAATTCTCTCTCAATATAGATATATATATATATATATATATATATATATATATATATATATATATATATATATATATATATAAATTGTTGTTTTGTACTTGATTAATCACTTGACAGGCGCAACAGTACCGATTGGTGGCGTCTCTGCAGTTGACCCCTTTATTGTATGTGCGTGTGTATGTGTTTGGATATGTGTATGTGTGTGTATGCGTGTTTGGATGTGTGTGTGTATGTGTGTCTATGCGTGTTTGGATATGTGTATGTGTGTGTGTATGCGTGTTTGGATATGTGTGTGTATGTGTGTGTATGCGTGTTTGGATATGTGTGTGTATGTGTGTGTATGCGTGTTTGGATATGTGTGTGTGTGTGTGTGTGTGTGTGTGTGTGTGTGTGTGTGCGTGTGTGTATGTGTGCACGTGGAAAGGCCGGTGAATTAATGGTTTGGAGTGATTGGTGACTGACTTATTGGATGAGTGAGTGAGTGGGTTAAACTATTGTGATGTCTTCTTTAGTTTGCCTTGTTAATTTATCTTGTTAAGCTTAACCTGTAACTTTATTTGTTAATTTTGTTTTTGTTAATTTTTCTTGTAGAATTTGTCTTGTTAACTTTACTTACTACACAATGTTTTATTACTTTTGTTTTGTTAACTTTGTCTCTTTAATTCTCTAGTTTTACTTTATCTTGTTAATTTCGTTGTTATAGAGAAATGGCGTGGTTTCGTGAAACATTTTTGACTGAGTACATGTGCGGTTATCTCTGGACTAAATGAGATAAAGAACACGTGTCAACATTAGAGTAAGCGAACAAAAAAAAAAAAAAAAAATGAAAAGAAAAAAGAAAAAAGGTGAAAAAATTACTGAATACTTTGTAATGGTCGCATGCCTGACAGCTTGATTGAAAGACCCATTAGTGATAACTAAAAGCTTCATGATAATAACTTTGAAGACATGACATGAACTTGATAGATTCCATCGACGAGGGCTGACATGAAGGCTTAGGCAGAAATGACATGACACAGCGCGAAGCAACAAATATATTGACGTATGACCAATATTTCATAAATATTGTCAACTAGCCTTTGTT
>NC_061858.1:9964235-9966735 GCF_019202785.1 Penaeus chinensis
TCAAGATTTGACACAGATAAATTGTAAATTCAAGTAGGTTTCCCTTCGTAATAGGAAGGTATACAGTGGGTTACCAGCGGTAATAAAAGGAATAGTTTTTAAAGGGCAGGAGAAAGATAACTACAGGCCATTGAAACTGGATAGATCGGCTAATCTCGGAATTTTGTATGTAATAGATTTATACAGAAATACTTTAAGAGGTTGGTGTTGTTAACAGAAAAAAACGTTATTATAATCTCTAATCGTAGTTGGAAAAATGTGTTAGCAACAGTGATGATAAATAATGTTAATAATAATGATACACTACCCTCGTTCGCTCTGTCTCTCTCTCTCTCTCTCTCTCTCTCTCTCTCTCTCTCTCTCTCTCTCTCTCTCTCTCTCTCTCTCTCTCTCTCTCTCTCTCTCTCAGTATTCATCTGTCTGTCTACATATCTGTCTAGTCTATCTCCCTATTTGTATATCAATCAATCAGTCTATCCATGTATCAGTATTTATCTACCTATCTATCTATTTATCTGTCCTTCTTTTTATCTCCGTCTCTCGTACTTTCCTCCCTCATTTCTTCTTCCTTTTCTCCCTCCCACATTCCCCCTTTCCTTCTTCTCTCCCTCCTTTCCCATTCCTCTCCTCCCTCCCTTCGTTCCTCCCTCACTCCTTTCCCCATTTCTTTCCTGTATCTGTCCTTTCCTCTTCCTTTCCTCCCTCTCTGTTTTCCCCATCATTTCCCCTTCCTCTCCTCCCTCCTTCCTTTCCCTTTCTATCTTGAACTTCCTCCTTCCTTTCCTCCCTCTCTCCCTTCTTCCCCCCCTCCTTCCTCGAGCTTCCTCCCTCCTTTTCCCTTCTTATCTTCCCTCCCTCCTTTCCCCTTCCATTCCTCCCTTCCTTCTTCCTCCTTCTTTTCCTCCCTCTCTGCTTTCCCCTTCCATTTCCCTTCCTTTCCTCCCTCCTTCCTTTCCCTTACTTTCTCGAACTTCCTTCCAGCAGGAGTCGCCTCGAAGGTGTGGACTCTGTAGCGGTCAAGGCTCCGAGAGTGAAGTTTCTCCCGCCGATAATTAGTGACTTGAGGCAAAGCGGCAGAGAGGAAGTGAGAGCGAGTGGGCGAGTGGACGAGTAGACGAGTGGGGCGAAGTGACGAGTGGGCGAGGCGGCGAGTGAGTGAATGGGGCGAGTGGACAAGTGGACGAGTTTACGAGTATATCATTGGACGAGCGGACGGATGGGGTAGGAGGCAAGTAGGCGAGTTTACGAGTGTATCAGTGGACGAGTGGTCGTTTATTCAGAGTTTGAGATGTGTCCAAGAGTGAACGAATGGGCGGGGGGGCGAGTAGGCGAGTTATAGATGCATCCACAAGCACTAAAGGGACGGCTCTGAAGGGGTGGTTAGATATAGTACAGTCTATCGTCATTTTGTGTTCTTAGGGATAACTTTCTCGTCAATGATTTTGATTTATTGACTTAGATTAAACACTAAAGAAAAGTTTGTTTGATTTTTCTTTTTCTCTCTCTTCGAACTGTGTGATTTTTTGCGGCTGAACGTTCTTGTAAAATTATTCTTAATACTCTTCTTGCGAGAGTTTTCTTAAAGGTGCAGTATCTATGGCCATGTCGTCAAAGTGGTTAAGTCGACCGCTGGGGATCCGCACGTGTCATCCGGGAACTGTGGTTGTTATCAGCTTTCTAATGGTAAATGTCAGCCGCGGAAATCTCATTACGCCAAAAGTGAGAATTCGTCGACGTTTTACAGCACTCATTTTCTAACCAGCAGCATTGAGGCACAACTTGGTGGGTACATGATACAAACTGATTTCCTCTCTCTCTCGCTTTGTCTTTCTCTCTCCTTCTCTGTTTACCTATCTGTCTATTTCTAACTCTCTCTCTCTCTCTCTCTCTCTCTCTCTCTCTCTCTCTCTCTCTCTCTCTCTCTCTCTCTCTCTCTCTCTCTCTCCCTCTCTCTCTCTCTCTCTCTCAACCTTCATCTTGTAGTATACTGTGAGTAGATTTCTTCGCGGTCTTACTTGGGATATAAATGCATTATTTTCCTTACGAATTCGTACACCATAAGTACCCCAATTCCCGAACAATAGGTTTAATCAATACAATCATACCATGAAAAAAATAAATGTTTATCTCAAGAAAAATCCGTCTGGTAAAACGAGGGAAAAGTCCCTCATAAACCTAGTTTAAATTTACGACAAACTACCCTCCAGAAGGTCCTAATTTCACTTAATTAACATACCAACCCATCACACCGACAAAGTCGTCATCTACGCACCTCAAGAACCCTGAGTTTTCCCCACCCCCGCCCCCTTCAACCCCTACAGTCAGTAAATTTTCTTCAGTCAGTTATGGTAAGTCACACCCGGTCTCGCCCTTGTGGTTGCAATACCTCACGCGACGAGGCACTAGTGGATTCATGTCACTGCTCAGGTCTTTTCACTTGCACTGCATCCAAGCCAAGTTCGTGAAACCGGAAAGATGGAGAAAGAGAAAGAGAGGGAGA
>NC_061858.1:9969235-9971735 GCF_019202785.1 Penaeus chinensis
GTATTGACTTGATTATTGTCATCATTATAAACATAAGTATTGACTTGATTATTATCATTATTCATATTCACTTTATCAAAATCACTATCAAAATTTTCATTATTACCATTATTGTTGTTGAGGTTGATATATACTTATTATCATTATTATCGTTATGCTTGTATTATTGCTATCATTATTACGATCATTATCATTATTACCATCATCAACATCTATCTATTTCCCCTCACTCTCTTCCTCCTCCTTCTCATTCTTTTCCCACCGTCTACCGGTCTTCCTTTCGCCCTCCCGCTCCTCCTCCTCGTCCTCCACCTCCACCTCATCATCATCATCCTCATCCTTCTCCTCCTTCTCCTCCTCCTCCTTCCCCTCATTTTAATTTCATCTATTTTCATCTTCCTCACCATCATTATTCTCTTTCTTCTCTCCCCCTCTTTCCCTCTCCACCTTCTTCTCCTCCCCCTTCTCTTCTTTCTCGTACTCCTTCTCTTCCTGGTACTCCTCCTACTCCTCCCCTTCCTCCTTCTCCGACTCACTATCCTCAACCTCCTCCTCCTCCTCCTCCTCCTCCTCCTCCTCCTCCTCTTCCTCCTTCTCTTCCTCACTCTCCTCCTTTCCTCCTTCTTCATTCTCCTCCGTCTCCTTCTCCTCCCTCACCTCCTAATCCCGCACCTCCTCCTCCTCCTTTTTCTTCTTCTTCCCCTTCAATCTCTCATCCTCCCCCATCCTCCTCTTCCTCATCCCTCACCTCTTCCTTCTCCCCCCTTTCCTCCTCCTCCACTTTCCTCCTCCTCCTCCTCCTCCTCCTCTTCCTCCTTCTCTTCTCACTCTCCTCTCCCTTCTCCTTCATATTTCTTCGTCTCCTCCTCCCTCCCCCCCTCCCTCTCATCCTCCTCCCTCTTCCCCTCCCTCTCATCCTCCCCTCCCCCACTCCCACACCCACCGCTAGAGCAGCCGGGGAGGGGGGTGTGACCTGTGCTAAGCGCCCGGGGAAAACAACAAACTAGTGATTATGCATAGCTCATTGGCCTTGTGCGATGTCATGGTCACGCCTGCAGTTTCATTAGAATTATCATGTTGATGTTGTTGTTGTTGTTTTTGTGTTTTTTACTTCTTTTTTTTTGTGTATGTGTGGGTGTGTTCGCTATAACATGTATGTCTGTTTGTAAGCGTTATATTGGTCTGTTTTTTATGTGTTTGTGTATTTGCTGTATAATGTGTATGTCTATTTTCTTGACGTATTTTGCTATGTAATTGTATGGTCTTGTATTACTTATAAAACGGATAACCTTTTTTTTCTTGTTTGCCCTAAAAAAGGTGCCGAGAGCTGTGTTGGTGTATTCACCATACATAAATAAACAACTTTGTCTTTAAACAGCTTCTTTTCTCCTCTGTCGTTAGATATTTATGTCTTAGTTATGCCTTTGCTGAAAATGAGTCTTCTGCTCCGTCTTATTCACGATGACATACGTAGTTCATGCATTATGATATTTGTACAGGAGAACAATTGCCGATTTTCTCTGAGATAGCGGAGACGTGAAGAGAGAAAGTGTTTGTACTCCACAAATATAAACCTTATTTGGAAAAATGTTAATGATCTTCGATGTACCTAAGGGAAATGTGTGAAAGGAAGTACAATCGGAATTATGTATAAATTGCTCATTCAAGATTTCGAATTGTGAAGTTCATTCCGGACTTTCACTGTCGCTCTTTTCAATAATCATGTAAAGAACTCGTTTGTATCTTGATATTTCCCGAGAAAGTGAAAGTTGTCAATCTTTTTCTTATGCTCGAAGACGCGTACTGAAAATAACATAATTTCCTGATATTATAATGCTTCGAAGGGAAAAGTAATTCCGACGTTTCTCCCTAGATGGCGCCTAATGTATACAGATCGTCAGTCATCCGTAATATGTTCGCAGCATCCCTGATCTCTCAGAAGCACTCCATCCCAGCCCGGAGGCGAGGAGGAGGGGAGGAGCCGAGGGGGGGAGGGCGGAGGCGAGGGGGAATGGGAGGAGGCGAGGTGGCTGGGGAGGAGGTGAGAGGGAGGAGGTGGAAAGAGGGGGGTGGAGGGAAGGAGGGGGTGAGGAAGGGGAGGCTGAGTACTTACACACTTTGACGAGACTGATGGTTTGACGATCACTTTCCCCGTAATTGTTAGTGTGATCTTTTTGAGTCTGGGTCAATTTGGTAGTGCGGGCATGATTTGACGCTGCTGTGTACGAAGATGCCAAATTGATAGTTGACTATATACATACATACATATATACGTACATATGTACGCATACACACACACACACACACACACACATGTGTGTATGTATATATGTGTGTGTGTGTGTGTGTGTGTCTATACCTATATAAATCTATCTATCTATCTATCTATCTCTTTATATATATAAATACATAAACACAAACACACATACGCGCGCGCGCGCAGACACACATACACATATATATATAGATATATGTATATATATACATATATATCTATATA
>NC_061858.1:9976735-9984235 GCF_019202785.1 Penaeus chinensis
GTGTTTTTTCAGCATATACAAATATTTATGTGTGGTATGTCGATCTCTTACCTTTCCAATATTCGGTATTTCTATGTGGTATCTTTTCAGTCTTTGCTAAGATCGGTGTTTTTATGCGGTATTTCCGTTTGGTGCTTTTGTACTTGATATGTCTAAGTGGTACTTCTGTTTGGTATTTCAGTGTTTGATGTTTTTATGAGGTACTTATGGTATTTTTAAACTGGGTATGTCTTCGATTGGTGTTTCTAGGCATAGTATTTCCACGTTTGGACTCTAAATTTGACGTTTTTTGTGGTAATCCCAAATGGAATCATTCAGAATTTTAATGATGACTTTTCATGATGTAATCCGTGTGATGAAGATTGATCCTTTGACGCGCGTATTGGTGGTGACGGGCAGCTGCTGTGTCATTCGCTGACTTTTTCAGTGGGGGTAGTGGAGGTGGGACATTACGGCTGTTTTCCGTCGATGCACGGTTTTTTGTGTCTATATCAGACACACACACACACACACACACACACACACACACAGACACACACACACACACACACACACACACACACACACACACACACACACACACACACACACACACACACACACTCACACACACACACACACACACACACACACACAGAGAGACACACACACACACACTCACACACACACACACACACACACACACACACACACACACACACACACACACACACACACACACACTCACTCACACATACACACATACGTATATATCTATATACGGTATACCCACATCAGCTGCACTAAGTGCTTATGTAATGCAGCGTCAGGTACATGACTCCCCGCACGGTTAATATTCAAACGAGCGAGCGATCCTTGGCTGAATCCAGCCCTGGAACGCGTGCGCAGTATAATAGAAAGTTTTACTGTAGTCATCTTACGGCGGGTGAAATCTGGATTACCTAACACAAAATAAGTTCACTGCCTCACAGCGGTGCTAATGAGCGTCTCACCGCAAATACGCTGGATTTAACAGCAGGGATTACCGTGTTATAGTTCACAACAAGTGGACCATTGCCACTTATTTTCTACTTGTTTAAACACTCTCTTTTCCCAGCCATCTCGAACACGTCTGTTCCGCTCAGCAAGTTGCAGTCTCTGCAAGCGGTGATATAATACATTTATTATTAAGTAAGGAAGAAGAAGAAAGAAAAGTATAGAGGGAAAAGTTGAAGAATGATAGGGAGAAGGATCTCTCTATCTCTCTCTCTCTCTCTCTCTCTCTCTCTCTCTCTCTTTCTCTCTCTCTCTCTCTCTCGCTCTCTCTCTCTCTCTCTCTCTCTCTCTCTCTCTCTCTCTCTCTCTCTCTCTCTCTCTCTCTCTCTCTCTCTCTCTCTCTCTCTCTCGCTCTCTCTCTCTCTGCACACACACACACACACACACACACACACACACACACACACACACACACACACACACACACACACACACACACACACACACACACACACACACACACACACACACACACAGACACACATATATATATATAATATATATTTTATATATATATACACCTATATTAATATATATTCACAAAAATAAGTGAAAAAGAAAAACAAGTGGACGAAAAGGAAAGAGAAGTAATAACAATAACAAGGACAAAAAGAACAAAAATCTAAGCAAGCGTGTATATATAGTGCATAGCTACGCATAATTACGTAGCTTTTTGGCTCCTCTCCTTCTGGAAACTCAAAAACAGAAATTTCAGCGAAGGTCAACTGCAGCCACACATCGATTACCTTGGTTCTGCTTCACATGATTAGCAGGAGCTTGCTCTCGAGGTCTGCCTGGAGGAGGAAATTGCTCCTGCCTTGAAAGCCGAGGAGCCGCTGGTTTTGCTGCTAATTTCAACCTTATGGATGATTGCTTTATGGGATTGTTGATTTCGAATTTACGTTATTAATTTTATCGATGGTTGTGATAATTATATTTGGGAGGATGTTGATTATTGATTTTATCGTTTAAATTGATAAGAATGTCGTGTTTTGGCGATGATGATAATGTATAATGATATGTCAATAACATTTAACATTAAGAAATAGATAATACCGATTATATTAACATATTACCCATAATAGCTACATCTATTATTGCATCTGCTTAATCTGCTTAACCCCTTGCCGACGGATACGACGGGTAGACACGTGCTTTGCCCACTGTTAGTACTTGTTTGATTGTTTATACACATAGATGGCTATACTTGTACTAAGTCACCAATGAGCCAGTTAGGAGTACTGCCCGTCTCGCCCGTTCACCCTTTTCTTTGATTTACGAAATATTTTATCTTATTTTGCTGTTACTAATATTAAAAAAACATTATAATAATTATAATGTTTATAATAAAAATAACACCATCGATATCCATAGCACTAGTAAAAAACACGTTTTTCCCGCCAATTCAAATCACGTATGGTCACAAGGTCTACTAATTGACTCCTTTGTGGCTAAGCACTAGCAGAGCCATCTATGGGCAGACATTTCACAAAAAAATATAGAAAATTGGCACAGCATTTTCCCCATTTTTTGTTCATTTTCCCCGACGGCATTGGGTTAATTAATCTAACTGTAAAAAAACGCGCAAACAAACGAACACAAAAGACGAACATTAATCAAAGAAGTAACGACACTGGTGCATTGCTGACCGCCAGTGTTGCCAATTCATCTCCGAAACACAAAAGAAGCGGCGCTTGTTAATCCTTTTGGAGACGCGAAACCGAGACTGTTTTACTAAATCACCCGTTAAGGGGGCTGGTAACATTGTCTTAATGGTCTGTGTGGGTAGAAGATCCACGTTTTTTTTTTTTTTTTTTTTTTTTTTTTTTTTAAGGATCCGCTTGGCTTACGAATGTACGCGATTGGAAATTCCACTGTTCTGGAATGCACGTTTTTTTAAGGATCCACGTATTTTGGGATCCACGGGAGCCATGTTTTAGCGGCCAACGTGGTTTAAGGACCCACGGGTTCTGAGTATCCAAATGTTATGAGTCCACGTGATTTGAGGATCCAAGTGCTTTAATGCAAATGATAATGACCCATGCAATTTTGCACGCAAATTTTGATTCTATAAAGCTATTCACACAGCAAGGAACTTAATAACTAGAACAATTGCGACTATCACTATCTATTTCTAATCACAAATACACAACCCCATTGATAAAGCAAAACAACGTGCGTGCGTTTCACCTCAGTTTTTCCCCTTTTCTTTTTGTAAACAATCTCTATTTGTGCTTGCATTCATAAATACACACCATTTAAAACCAACATCAACGATTCTCACTTTCCCCGCCTCTCTGCAACATACAGCCGAGCGTCACAACTAACGTTATTTGTACGCTATGGGGCTTTAATGAATCGGATTGCTCACACGACGTGGTTTCCGTGACGCGTAGAGTATGGGACCGCAAATAGCCTGTTGCTGCAACGGCCCAACTGCCGGGAACCACAGGGCTCGCGAGGATCTTTCCCTCTTGCGGTGGATGGGCTTTCATTCGGGGAGGCTTCATTTCGATCGTGAGGCTGTGTTTAAAAAAAAAAGAAATATTGATACACATTTGCGTATGTATGCATATATATATATATACACAAAATGCACACATACCTACATACAAACACACACACACGCGCGCGCGTGAATATATATATATATATATATATATACATATATATATATATACACACACACACACACACACAACTTGCGAAACCTTTAGATAGCTTTGTAGTTTTGATCCAGGGTGCGTGTGATGTCGCTATTTTTATCCTTCGGCCTTTGTGTTACCTTCATGAACTTCAAAGGATTTTTTTTTTACGTATAACTGTGTATGTGTATGTGCGTGTTCATATAAGTGACTGTATGTTTGTTGATTTGTTTTATTTTCTTCTTTATTTTCCTCTTCGGAGAGGATTCCATTCGATTCCTTCCCTAACACCCACTCAAACGCAATCCAGACCTTCTCCTTGCAAAACCCTCTCCTTTCCAAACACCGCAAGACTCCAGCGATAAATAACCAGCGAATTGCACCCTCCTGAGCCTACGCCCCTGCAGGTTTCAGCTGTGGAATGAAAGGGAGACGTTATGTTAATCCAGGAAGAAGGTGCCAGACAGAAGCGTGACCGAGGAACCAGGTGGCGCCTTCCAGCATTTCCAAGCGCCGGTGTGACCACTTTCGCTCGTCCCCTCGTCGGCGCAGCGTGGCAGGAGCGACAGCGAACACTCATTACGAGCCTTATAAAACAGCCGCAAGACGGGAATGATTGGCGGTTCTTCATTATGCTGGATGGGGAGGCAGGTGGTTTTGTTTGCTGTTAGGGAGGTTTTGAATTTTGTGACTTTATAAGGATATTAAACGTACGGTATCTTGCGCGTAGTGCTTTCATTGTTATATCTACACTTTTACGAATGAGAGTGGGGCAGTAGAATGTAAGTGCGCGCGCGTGTGTGTGTGTGTGTGTGTGTGTGAAGGAAAATTGAACATGTGATACGGAGAACACTACACGCCCTATGGTTTTAACGACATCCGATTTAAAATCAAATTGAAACACACTGAAGAAATGATGCCGCCATTTATGTAAACATGTGTATGTATGTAACTGTATGTTGTTTTTTATTTTGGGGAATTTTAGCCGCAAGTGACCTTAAACCTAAAAATAGCTGTAGTTTTTGTCATGATACACATTCATTTTTTTGCATTCGCTTTAACGACTAATAGCGTGACAATACAAGGCCGTTAGCTTATATATGTGTGTGTTTATATATATATATATATATATATATATATATATATATATATATATATGTATGTATATATATGTATATATATAAATGTATATATATATGAATATATATATGTCTGTATATACATATATATATATATATATATGTATATATATATGAATAAATATATATATATGAATACATATATATGTGTGTGTGTGTAAATATATATATATATATATATATATATATACACGTTAATGTTTTCTAATCATCCTGCCCGTCGCGATGCACTCATTTCTCCGCCTGTTTTTTCCGAACAAAGACGTGCCAGTACAAGGTCGTCAACATATTTCCAAAATGTAAAAATCCTCTTGGTCCAGATTACACCGCACTCAACTTGATGTTCTTGTGTGGTTTGAAAAAGACATTGATTGTTATTATATAAAAAATGGATGACGTAAAATATTATAGATGTTGATGAGTGACGCAAGATTTCTTAAATTTTTATTCAATTTCATTTTTCTTGGGATCGTATTCACGTCAATAATCAAGAGAGATTTAGCAAATGTTTTTAAGCACTATTTTCCTTGTATATTCAGCGAGCGAGGGATTTGTCATCTTAATGCACGGTGACTATTATTTCCGGTTCCAATATATACACACCTTTTGGCGACAAGCAATTAATTCAGTTCTTTGTATTTTCCTGACCCGACTTTCCTAAAAATTACAAACCGCGGTAGAAAGTTCTTTTAAGATCCAATTTTTTTGCATAAATGTTAACTTCGCAACAGGCGCTAATCTGGGTCCTCCTCGGGAAAAGAAAAACTAAACCATCTGCCTCTGGACTTGAACTTTGAAAACGGTATGCAAACAAGAAGAAAATGTGTAAATAATGTGAATAAGGTAGATTCCCTAACAGAAAATGTGGAATGTAGCGCTTGATATTTTATTTTTATTTTTTCTTTTACCGTGAATGATGTCGTTTTACAGCTTAATCCCCGCACATCCGTTTGAATACGGAACAGATACCTATTCCTTTCACTTCCTCCTTTTCCTCGCTTTCTTTCTCTTCCTCTTTTTATTTTCGTTTTTTTTTTTCTCTCTTCCTCGGCTTTCCTTTTCGTTTCTTCCTCCTCCCCAGTTTTCTTTTTCTTTGCTTTCCTTCTCTGTCCTTCTCGTCTCTACGTCTTTGTATTTTCCTCTCCTTCCTTCTTCCTTAAACCTTTCTTTTTTCTCTCTTCCTTCCTTTTTTCCTTTCGTTTTTCTCGCCTTTCCTCTCTTTATTCCCCATTCTTAGTCTTTCCTTATTCATCGCCATTTTCTCCTCTTAACACTTTCTTTATTACATGATAAGTATGTAGCTTAGTAAGAAAACGAAAAGATGAATGCAATAACGTGGTGTTGACTCATGTCGGATGCGCTAGTCATTTGTTTGAAAGGCGTTAGAAGTCGTGAGTCGTGAGGAGGGGAGGGGACCTAGTGAATATATATATGTGTGTGTGTGTGTGTGTGTGTGTATGTGTGTGTGTGTGTGTGTGTGTGTGTGTGTGTGTGTGTGTGTGTGTGTGTGTATGTGTGTGTGTATGTGTGTTTGTGTGTGTAGGTATATATATATATATATATATATATATATATGTATGTATATATATATATGTAAATATATATGTATATGTACATATATGTATATATATCTATCTATCTATCTATTTATCTATCCATCTATCTATCAGACAGACAGATAGACAGACAGACAGACAGATAGACAGACGGACGGACGGGCAAACAGACAGATAAACAGACAGATAGACAGACGGACGGACAGGCAAACAGACAGATAAACAGACAGACAGGCAGAGAGGAAAAATAGCAAAAGGAGAGAGGAGGAGAAAAATTCTTTGAAGGAACTGCAGTATCCAAAGTGAAAATAGAAAATATCTTTAAGTGTTTCCAGTTGGATATTTTGAAAGTGATTGTTTAGAAATTGGATTTATCATATTACGAAATGAAGCATTGTTTGCAAATGAGTTCACAATCTATCATGCAAATATTGCCACATCTGCGTGACAGAGCGAGAATCCAGCGAAACGATTTAAATTGTTCATTGTACATCGATTGAAAATTATACATCAATTTCTCTGAAATGAATTTTGGAATTTCCTTTTTTCTTCTTCTTCATCCTCGTCTATTCCATTTATCACAAAACTGATCACAAGTCTACGTTATAAAATTGCTGTAGAATTAAAGGAGTTTAATAAGTCCAATAACTTCTCTTTTGTGGCGAAATTTCCCACATAAATAAAAATCAACTTCCGCGCAGATATTAATTTATGGAAGCAGTACTTTTGTACAACACTTTCTTAAGAATCAGTCATGGTTATACACGTTAATAATCACTGCAATTTGTTCGTCGAAGTGACATGAGACTTTCATATGCAACCAGAGAAGACAATGGGAGAGAGAGAAAGAGAGTAGCCTATATAACATACACACACACACACACACGCACACACACACACACACACACACACACACACACACACACACACACACACACACACATACACACACACACACACACACACACACACATATATATATATATGTGTGTGTGTGTGTGTGTGTGTGTGTATGTGTATATATATATATATACATATATATATACATATATATGTATATGTATATATATATATTTATATATATATATACACGTGTGTGTGTGAGTGACTGAGTGAGAGATAGAG
>NC_061858.1:9996735-9999235 GCF_019202785.1 Penaeus chinensis
CGAGTTCCACCACGTGTCATGTCATGGAATCCAAAGAAGGAATTCAAGCCGAGATGATCCACAGACATGATCCTTATCTTCATCATGTTCTTCTCCATTTTTTTTTTTTTTTTTATCTTCTTCTGCTACAACTGCTTTATCTTAAACATCCTACTTTGCATCATACCCATGGAAAGCGCTGGAATAGGCGTCCTCCTTAAACTTTCACCCGGTTTATGGAAAACCTCTTTTTTTTTTTTTTTTTTTTTTTTTTTATTCCTACATTTACGTCATGGTGGGAAAACTGAGCTACGTGTGACTAGGTTGCTTGGACATATATTTTTTTTTTTTTTATATGATTACCGGAATGTTTTTTGTTCGTTTTTTCTTGGGTTCTGAATTTTAAACTGACGTTGCAAAAAACAATATATAATTTACGCGGAGTATGATATTTTTTATTCTATTTCTCTATACTTCACTTTATCTGTTTCGCATCATTCCTTTTTGTTGTTGTTTTTGTTTGTTTGTGTTATGAAACTTTCCGGCAACCATAATGCTGTCCAGTGGAACCGTATAAGGAGTGACTGATACTAAGCAGTAGCACGCATCGAATGAAAAGGCAATCAGCCGAAAAATGACCCGTTTTAGACCAGCCAGACAAAGGGCAGTGTCAGGAGAGGCAACTTCCACTGACCCAGAAGTTCCGGCGGGCGAGAAAGCGGAGTTATCAGATCCCTCCCTCCGTACTCCTCTTCATTCTCCTTCTCCTCCTCCTCCTCCTCCTCCTCCTCCCCTTCTCTTCCCCGTCCCTTCTTCTTTACCCCAACTTTATTCTTCTTTCCTTCCTTCCTCCACCTTTCTTTTCTATTCTTTTCTTCTCACTTCTTGCTCCTCTATCCTTCTTCCCCGTACCTCATCCACCTTCTCCTTCTCCATTCCTTTCCCTCTCTTTTTATCCTTCATCTCTCCTACTCCCTCACCTTCCATTACTTTCCTCCTTATCCTTCTATCTTCACTCCTTCCTCTTCCCCCTCCCCCTCCTCCCCCGCCTCTTCCCCGTTTCCCCTCCCCCTTCACCCAGCCTACGACCCCCCCCCCCTACCCCCTCCGGACGCAGAGAAAGTGATCAAACTGCCGTCATTCTCTCGCCGCTGCCTGGTCCCGTGGCGGCCCTTCCCGCTGGTTTCCTTCGTGTAAACTTCACAACCAGGAAAGTGTGAACTCATTTCCGAGCGTATACGGGTCGGTACTTTGTGCCATAAGCAAACTGATTTATAAATAGATCAGGCCCAGTCGCAGAGACTTTTCTTTTGCATTGAATGATCATATATATGTATATACACATATATAGATATATGTAATTATATATATATATAATTATATCTATGTATATGATTATATAAATAGATGCAATTATATATATATGTATATATATATATGTATATATACGTATATATATGAACACAAACACAGTAACGTATACACAAAGATGAAAAGGAAAACAGCCACAATAAGAAATTAAACAATATCGTAACGTTTCGAACTCTTCGCGTGTTGCTCTTCAGACAAATAATTAACCGAAATAGATACCATGCCAGTTAATTGTTAGTCTGAAGAAGAATTCGCGAAGAGATCGATATTATGTGTATATATGTATATATATATATATATATATGTATATATATGTATATGTATACATATATATACATATATACATATACAAATATATATATATATATATATATATATATGCATATGTGTATATGTGTACATATATATATATATATATATATATATATATATACATATACATATGCATATATATATATATATATATATATATATATATATATATATATATATATATATGTATATATATGTATACATATACATATATTCATATATATATATATATAGATATATATATATATATATGTATATATATATATATATATATATATATATATATATATATCATTTCGAACTCTTCGCGAATTCCTACATATATATACATCATATGCATGTAAACTATACTGTAAACAATGCATCCATAATCAGCAAAGGGAAGGGGAGCGCGACAAGAGGGCCTGAGGGTGACGGATTCAAAGAAAGTGAGACGAAGGGCGGAGATGGGGCGCCCTAAGGACATCGCCTGCGGTCCCAAGCCGCCCACGCGAGAGCCCGCCCACGCCGCCACCTCCAGGGCGAGAGGAGGCGCCTCGGATGTGTAGTTTATTAACGCTATAGATTCCATGATCGTTTAAGAAACGGAATAGAGGAAGAAGGGGAAGGAGGAGAGGAAGGGAGGAAGCGAAGCGATGGAGGAGGAGGGTGAAGGGTGAAGAGGGTAAGAGTGGGAGGAAGAGAGGAAAAAAGAGAAGAGGCCAAAGGGGGGATGAAGGAAGGGTGGAAGGGAGGGAGCAAGTGAAAGAGATTAAAGAGTGAAAGGAAGGGATAAAAGGAGGAAGGTGAAGAGGGAGAGAAAGGAAGGCAAGGAGAGGGCAAAAGAGGAAGAGGGAGA
>NC_061858.1:10009235-10011735 GCF_019202785.1 Penaeus chinensis
CACAAACATTTTCCTCACAATAACATCACGAATCCCCAATCAGTGATGACCCACTTTCACTTTTTAATCACCACGATAAAAGAAAAAGGAAAATTCTCCCAACATCCCCGGGCTATAGCGAGAATGGCAGGAGTGGAACAATCAAATCACCTCCCATTGTGGCAGCGGCCGCGGGAGACGGCAAGCGATCGGACCGAAGTGTGCAGGACGTGCTGGGTAGGCGGTCATGCAGAGTTATTGTTACTGAAAAAAGGGAGGAGTTTTTCGTGTTTTTTTTTTTTTTTTTTTATCTTTATATCTTTTCCCTTTTTCTTTTAGTCTTGTCTTTGTCCTATTCTTATATTCCCTTGCATGTACATCGATGCAAATTTAATTAAGGTACAGTACAAGAGGCTGATCAAGCTGTTTTCACTATAATGATGGGTGATGTCCACAGATATTTTGCGATTATGGAATTACGAGGTTGTCGAAAAATATCATAAAAAAATATATGACTAACGAAAAGCCAGCTGACATTCTGGATAATTCCTCTTCTTCCGTTTAAGTGACGAAAGAAGAGGAATTATCCAGAGACGTCTGTCTGGCTATTTAAAGAACGAGGACATTGCCTCTGAAAAAATGGGAATGTTTACTCAAGAGTGAAGCAGCACCCCCTCCTGGAGTGGGCGTGTGGGGGCAGAAGAGTACCGGAGAAAGTTTTGCCCAAGGAGTTCGGTGTCCGAGATCACTGAAGTGGAAACTCGGGATGTTGATGAGCGCTCTTAATTGTCTTCCGATGGCGCGGGAGCCCTTCCCGTTGTCACGATGGCGTCGCACCTCGTTGGGGCTGCTCCGTGGTTGTTCATAGATACAGTTGCCAGGTCATTTCTAATTCTAACTAGTATACATATATATATATATATATATATACATACACATATATATGTGTGTGTATGTGTGTGTGTGTGTGTTGTGTGTGTGTGTGTGTGTGTGTGTGTGTGTGTGTGTGTGTGTGTGTGTGTGTGTGTGTGTGTGTGTGTGTGTGTGTGTGTATCATATAGAATATATATATATACACACATATATATATATTGTTATTATTATATTACATATATAAATGTAAATATATATATATATGTATATATAAATATATATATATATATATATATATATATATATATATATGCGTGTGTGTGTGTGTGTGTGTGTGTGTGTGTGTGTGTGTGTGTGTGTGTGTGTGTGTGTGTGTGTGTGTGTGTGTGTGTGTGTGTGTGTGTACACCTACGTGTGTGTATGTATATATAGATACATACATATAGATATAGGTAGAGGGTGATAAGTACATACATACGTGTAAAGTTATGTATATACATATACTGTTTAGATATAGATATATAGATAGATATAGATGCATATGTAGATGTAAATACCAAACCTCTTTAAATCCCAACTTTCTTTAAGCCACTCACTTTTCTTTTTTCTTTTTCGTTACAGGTTTTTCTACTTTGCTTCCACCGCATTCGCTTTCTTGGTCTTTCTCTTTCTTTCTCCTTGCGTCTCTCCTGATTCCATCCACCTATAACGAAGAATGAATAACAAATAAACAAATACAAAAAAGAGGAGAACAAGATAAGTAGAAAACCACCTGAGAGTGGAAAGGATGACGAGAAAGGGTTCTAGGAAGAGTGAGAAGGAAGCACAGGAGGAGGCTCGGAAGGAGGCCGCGGCGCCCGAGGGAGGGAGAAGAGAAGGAAGAAAGGATGCTGGGGATCCTGTGCTGGCTGTTGGATGCCTCGCTGCCGATCGGAGGGCGCCTTTGGGTTGTGAAAGTTGGGGATGCGGAGGATGGATAAGGCGGGAAGAGAGGGAGGGCGAGAGTGAGGGAGAGGAGGGAGGGAGGGAGGGAGGGAGGGAGAACGAGAGAGAGAGTTTGATTGAAGAGATGGAAGGAGGGGATGGGAGGGAGAGAGGGAGGTGGAGATGATATATATATATATATATATATATATATATATATATATATATATTTATGTGTGTGTGTGAGTGATAGAAAGAGAAAGAGAAAGAGAGAGAGAGAGAGAGAGAGAGAGAGAGAGAGAGAGAGAGAGAGAGAGAGAGAGAGAGAGAGAGAGAGAGAGAGAGAGAGAGAGAGAGAGAGAGAGGGAGAGAGAGAGAGAGAAAGAGGAAGAGAAGGAGAAAGAGAGAGAGAGAGAGGGAGGGGGGAGGCAGAGACAGGGATAGAGACAGAGACAGAGACAGAAACAGAGACAGACAGACAAACAGACAGACAGAGATGATGATAGAAATAGAGAGAGAGAGAGAGAGAGAGAGAGAGAGAGAGAGAGAGAGAGAGAGAGAGAGAGAGAGAGAGAGAGAGAGAGAGAGAGAGAGAGAGAGAGAGATTGAAAGAGAAAGAGAGAGAGAGAGAGAGAGAGAGAGAGAGAGAGAGAGAGAGAGAGAGAGAGAGAGAGAGAGAGAGAGATAGAGGGAGAGAAAGAGAGAGAGAGAGAGAGAGAGAGAG
>NC_061858.1:10016735-10024235 GCF_019202785.1 Penaeus chinensis
AAAGTTTTCAGAAGCAGTGACTATATAACCACTTGTAGTTTCCTTACATTTGTCTTCCTCTCGCTGATTTCCAAAATCCCGATCTTTGATGTTCTGCTGATGACTGGTAGCCCATCCCCAGTTTGGTCTGATGCGCTTGTTGTAAGAGTTAAAGAAGGAGCTTTAGAAACCCATGGAGTGGCAGATATTAGACGTTTCCTCTTCAGCCACCAACGTAAATGTGTGCGGATAGGATGAGGAAAAAGTACCATCTTGTCTCGATTGTCTGACGTGAACACTGCACGTCCTACAAGTTGTAGATGCCTTAGATGAATTCTCCCAAAATAAATGATTTCTGCTGCATGAATTAATGACTCCAGAAGACTTTCCCACTTTCGGCAGGATATGTTGGTTGACAAAAGATTTCGGAATAAATTTTCCAGCACTTTTTCAGGTTGATTGAATTCAGGGTGACTGTTCCTTGTTTTGTGTGATATTGGAGCCCCAGTCACTGTAGTGACATTGTTTATTCGAGGTAAGATTTTTGTAGATTGAAAAGCAGACCCATGGATGTATCCACTTCTAGTGTGTGGCTTAAAATCCTTTTGCAGTCTTCGTGTGACTGTTCAATTATGAGCCAATCTTTAAGACACATCAAGACCTGAACTCCTCATCTGTGGAGTTTGCTTTCCACAGGCGCTTCAGTTTTGTGAATATCCATGGAGCTATGTTCAGTCCAAATGGAAAGATGCAAAATTGACAAATCTCCCCTACTGAGACTCCTAGGAATGGTCTGAATCGAGAGTGTATGGGAATATGCCAATAGGCATATTGTTGTAGTGCCACACATGCTTGAGCCACAAACACCAACCGAAATCGGTATGGTTGAATATACTTGTTTAATCGACTTTAATCGAGGACGAGTCCTGACTCTGATGAATCCTTCTTTGGTACGTCGAATATTCGGTTAAGAAATACCTTTTTTCTTGTCTCTACTACTGAATCGTCTAGTAACTTGCTGATTATGTTTAAGATTGAAGCCGAAGATTTCCGAGTGCGGGGAAACCACAGTGGAGGGCGACTCTTTTTCCATTGCCGGTGAAGGACAAAAGAAACGACCCATTGAGCCCATCCCGTGGGCCATGACCCTTGCCAACCTAGGAGTCGGCCCAACTTGAGAGAGTCACTTTTTCCTTAACGAAAAAAATCATCCGGAAATTGCCCCGGCGATTACGGAGGTATCTTTTCATTTACACGTATTCTTTTATTTTTAAAACACGAAACGTTGGTTTAGAAGCTGCACTTTCTAGACTTTCAGAGTGATCTATATTTTTATGGGAAGATTGATCGCATGAGATAAATGGAATAAGTTTGTTTGGAATCTTATTTCCACAGTTTGTGGCAATTCTTTAGAATCTTAATTTCCACAGGTTGTGGCATCCCTTTAATCAGAGATCGAACTATCTGTTCATCTCCACAAGGCAATCAATGAAAGGGTGCGTAACTCAAGAAATCAGATTTTTCATCAGATTCTTAGGAATCGTGTTTTCACATAGTTCTAATCTTTTCACCACTGCTTTTTTCAAGATGCGACTTTGCTAGTGGAATAGTTACAGTTGCTGCATTGGACACTACTTCTGATGCTTTCTTAAGAATCAACCTAGGATCAAAACTAGGACTCTGGTAAGTTGCTTTTGCTGACAGTAATAGAAGTTCAGCAAGTACTGGTATTATCGATAAAGTATTCCAGGACTGTCGAGCTGTGAAGCGAGCTATCTGATCCTCCAACAAGAATCTGTTGTCTGGTATATTTAGTCGAGGAGAAAAATCCTCTTTGCGAGTTTTGGAACAGAAAGAAACTGAGAAAGTATCATTTGTTCAGAATCCAGAGGCAACTGTAGTCCCCACACTGATGGCACAGTGGCCTGCTGATGAACCAGGGTTAGCAGCATATTTGTGTGTAGCGCGAACAAGCCACCAATTCCACAATTCCTCCACAGGTATTAAAGGTGATATCTAAGGAGCCAGAATGTGAAGTACTGCGTGGTGAGGCCGGGCTGACTCGAAACAGACTAATGGAGATTCAGCTGGTATCCTACTAGTGAAACAATGGCTGACAATGTTTGTGCTATGTCAGCTGCAGTTGAAGCACGCTGAGCAGAAGAAACTTCTGACGATTATTTCTTTGATCGCCATAAAACATTCTGTTCCAAGTTCTCCAAAGTTGACTTTCACATAGTCATTAAGAATATATTCCTGACCTTCTCATTTTAAATTCTGTCATAAACAAATAATTCTCCAGTACTATTATGATATATTTGCCATTGTGATGGAATTTGCATCCAACCTCCACCCGGATGCCGAAGGGGCTCTTCTGCAACAATGCTAATTTCTAGTTTTGTAACATGTTTATCTAAAGGAGAGGTCGAGTTGTTCTTGTTATGATATCTGAATAGACAAAGAGCTATGTTCAGATTCAAGGTTTTGACATTCATCATCATGCCTCTGTGGCTGTGAAAGAGAAGTTAGAATTCTTGTTTGAGGAGGCGAGTAATCGTAGGAATGATCGGACAAAGACTTTGCACTTGTTGAAGACAGTGACATCCTGCAATTGAAAACGATCCTTGTGATGATTTTAGAAAAGAGTGACAGGATGAATGCTTAGGACTTGCCTGCTATTTAGGTGAAATGTCAATCACTTCAGCTAGGAATTCAATTAATCTTGTTCGCTTTTTGTCCCGAGTTGATGCTTTCCATGATGAGAAAGTGTCTTGTAGGCGATTTACAAGAAGCTTGGGATTAGACTGGCATTGGTGAAACAGAAACAGAGGATTCCGAGGAAAGTGTGACACCTTTTTGGCCATGTGAGGCAGAGGCCATGAAAAACTTGTAAAGTTCTGAAGATGCCCGAGGAAATGCAGACCCAGACTCTCTTGCCTTCCAAGCTGCTCTCGTGATTAGCTTCCATTCCTTCGATGGTGGATCATATGGAGGTTGCGTTTGTATTATCTGCAACCATTTTTGACACGCTGAACATTGTCGAGTATCGAAACAGCACGAAGAAGCACATGGGGCATGTTTTGGGTGCTAATCGTCCGCTACAGATCTTCCCTGCAGGATCCAACACTGCAGACTGAGGCAGACTTGCTGTCAGGAGCAAATGTTTTAGTGTTTGAAGTAGATACCATCTGTAAAATAGATTAGTATTCTTTAAAACAAACAAACAAAAACAAAAAAAAACATATTTTACTTTTTATTATCTACCTAATTATCTATTTAATTATTTATTTTCCTTGAAGAAAAATGTGCTTATTTAATGAATAGTAAGAACACTACCATGTTGGTACTATGGTAGAAACAAACACGATGAACATTAAATCTAGTTTGTGCATACTATTAAGGGCACACCACGATCCATTCGGCCTTGAAAGAAAACGGTATCGTACAACATGCCAGTCATACCGCTGCGCGTGTGTTGAAAAACCCCTATGAGGATGAGAACGGAGTGCATGGTACGAGGATTTTAATGCACAATAAACGTCCAAGGAATGAAGCACCAAAAAGATTGCCATTCCAGCCGAGTTGTGATTTCGCTATCAACATGGTGCCACATTACACAGCCGCTTCAAAACACACAATTAACAGTTCACTTCGTTGAGAAACAACACAAAAACTGCCAAGAGACAGAGGGTATTGACGTATGATAACTGTAGATGTTATTAATGTTTTACGTGTTGCAAACAACTATGAACGTCTATTTTTTGTACCGGATACGATTTTTTTTTTTTTACTGGGTTGCAGCAAGCGTCCGTTCTCTTCAGGGTTTTGAGAAATCCGATGTCAACGTGCGAAAGGAGTTGGGGGTTGGGGTAAATGAGCAATTACGCCAATTGATGGTTGGGGATTATTCTCCTGGGTAAATGTTTATAAAAGGACCGCACACGTCAGGGACAAAGTCCCGAACTCCAGCCAACAATCCGAGCCAAGAATCGTAATTTAAATGATAAAGAAAGTAGAGAAATGAAAAACCCGAGCCAAGAATCGTAATTTAAATGATAGAGAAAGCAGTAGATTCGAATCGGCGTTACGGGCTCGAACGAACAAACAAGCATATTCTAAACTTAAATTTTCTCCTAGTCGGTGCGGTCCGTTTGTATACTTTAACCATATAGGTATATACATTTTATATATATATATATATATATATATATATATATATATATATATATATATACATATATATAAACATATATATACATATATATAAACAGATATATATATATATATATATATATATATATATATATTATACATATTTATATTTATATATATATTTATATATATTTATATATATATATAAATTTGTATATATATAAATTTATATATGTATATATATTTACATATGTATATATATTTATATATGTACATATATTTATATATGTATATATATTTATATATATATTTATATATATATTTTATATATATTTATATATATCATAGATATACAGTATATATATGTATGTATATATATATATATATATATATATATATATATATATATATATATATATATATACACACACACACACACACACACACATTATATTGTGTGTGTATATATATATATATATATATATATATATATATATATATATACATATATATATGTATATTGTATATATATATATGTTTATATATACATATATTATATATATGGATATATATATTTATATATACATACATATACAGCATATTCATATACATATATATATACATATACAGTATATTCATCCATATATACATATATACATATACAGTATATTCATACATATATATTTAAACCATATCTGATTAGGTTATTTGTGGGAAAGCTTCTAAACAAAAGTATTTTGGGTATAGCGCTTTCCCTAAATTGCCCTGCAAATCAGCCTTTATGTGAAGTAAAATTACTATTTGGAAAATTAAATATATTGCTAGGTGACCATTTATTCATCATATGAATTTGTAAGTTTATAAAAAATATTTTAGAAATAATGAAGTTCTGAAAAAAGTTAAAAGTAGGTAAAAATAAGTACTTAACATATAAATCATGTTTCAACATATTCAGCATCAATGTAAATCATCAAAAATGATACAGTCAAAGATCATAATACCTAAAATTTGCATAAATATAAAAGCAATAATGTTCATCAACTGCAATAAAAAATGCACAAAATAAACATTTTTAGCTTTACCCAAAGTAGTCACAGTCAAATATTACAGATGACAAATTGCACTACTATATATAACTGTCAAATAATTTCCTTAAAAAAATCCTATTGCATATAAACATTGTAATTTTTTCGGTTACCTAGCACAAAAAAAAGTTATTTCCTCATAGTATTAAAAATGTAATAAAAGCAATAACATACAAGCTGATACAGCTAGCACCTTGGTACGGCATTCCTTGTTATTTCCACAACAGATGTGATAGGGACAAACCAACAAAAACAATGGTGACCAACGCATAATTCAATGAGCAGTTCGAGTTTTGTCACTTTTCATCACCTACACTATATTATTGATAGTTTTTTTTTACAAGTGGTTATTTTTGGATCAACTTAAAAGCTCTCCTGACAAAATCTATGCTCTCTCAGCTTCACAAACAGATGTAAAATACTGTAAAATGATATTCAATTCAATAGTATACTGCATTTTAGAACCTCAACTTTCCATGTTTGATTTATATTAAAATACACCATATGAGTATCGATGTGGACATAAAGCAGGTCTTAATACTATTTTTACAGGCTTAATTTGATAATTCTTTCATATAAGTTCAACTGGGCATTCAGAGTGGGAGCATTTCAAGGGACAGTTACAAAAATACATCACCAATTCTGGATTTGGACTTCATGATGTACCAGTAAAGCATTTGATATTCTTTTGCACAGGCATACTATTCTTACCAGTGCCTGGAAGCTAATCATTGTACAAGGAAATACAAGCCTGTCATGATAATTATCATAAAAAGAAGTATTATAACTAATACTTTTGATTATACTCAGTTCATAAAATAAACAGTAATTTAACTTTCCATCTTCCAAAAGGTATAGTAATTTTTTGACCTACATATAATTTACATCTTCAGAAGCACAATTCATAATCATGAAATGTAATGAACAGATAAAATCAATGTACAATTTACCAACACAATATTTCTTATAATGCATATTAATTGACAAGACACTGACAGTCTTTATTTCAGACTCAATGGTGTAGTGTAGAAGAGCTGTGGCAGATATTCACAAAATACATAAGGAATTTGATGTTTGGGGACTTTATATATCCAAGAATTAGGATCAGGTTTACTCGTTACTATCACAAGTTTTTGTGCTTAATTAGGTATTTTATATTTGATTTTTTACTTAATAAAATGCAGTATGAATGTGGAGGGAGTAATCTTGATTGGACAGATTGCATCAGCAATCTGCAAAGGCAGCTGATTTTAGAAACATATCTATAATTTGTCCTCACAAATTGGATTTTCTACAATTTTTCATTCCATAACAGTAATATTTGTAATACTCTAAAACCACTGTTAGTAATGTGAGAAGAGCTTCATTTGTGACATAATAGTACTTCATTCTTGTACTCAGATAAATAATGGAAATATAAGGTGTCATACAATAAGAAGTCTCAGCACATACATATAAAATCACAAACAAAGGGGGATAAGCTCTGTACTTAGATAATCTAATGTTCTGGGAAAATTTTACCTTTGTTTCTAAAGCATAATGCTACATAACTGTATAACATTGTCAAAAGTAATCATACCTAGACAGCCAACTGAGTTCATTAAGATAATTTAAATTACACATTACCTGCTATGCTGCCAAAAAGTTTTTTTTTTTTTTTTTATATAAGCAGAGAGTGTACTATAATGAAACTTACTTGAATTCATTCCAAGAATAACAACCCTAAATTCTGAACTTACATTTAAATTTCTTACAACCTTTAACAACTGCAAATTTCTACTTAATCTCTGTATATATGAAGTGATGCAAGAATGGATTCAAAATCTAAAAGCCACCACTTTATTCAGCGAGCCTGATGTCACTTTATCATCTATTATCATAACAACAACAACAGGACTGTTAGATGTTTCATGACAAATTCACTATTACTAAAAAGCTGAAGCATATCAAAAAATTAGTAAAAGACTGATGATTTTAAATAAGCTCTATTTAATATGAACCGTATTCATGTTGATAAATGTAGAAAAGGTATGAATGAGAATGCATATCTTCACAATACAAGAGATGTATCTAACCAATTTCGAATATAGCTTCATCAGAAATACTTGTATTTCTGATGAATATATACTTGAAACTGGCAAAATACATCTCTTGTATACTGAAGATATTCATTCTCATTCATACCTTTTCTACTCTATTTTATACCTTACAACATACTATGGAAAAAAATTCCCACAGAAAGTAGTGGCAAAGAGTGAGTTACTTGTTAGTACATTAAGTAATA
>NC_061858.1:10029235-10036735 GCF_019202785.1 Penaeus chinensis
TTGTTTTATTAAAGGATGAAAAAAAAAAAAAAAAATTAAATCACTTATTTTCGCAAAATACGAGATTGTATACAAT
This sequence comes from Penaeus chinensis, assembly GCF_019202785.1. Taxonomy (NCBI): domain Eukaryota; kingdom Metazoa; phylum Arthropoda; class Malacostraca; order Decapoda; family Penaeidae; genus Penaeus; species Penaeus chinensis. The sequence continues at coordinate 10,029,312 of NC_061858.1, forward strand.
GATATACAAGGCTACTGCCACCATGGGCTCAGTACTTAATTTATTTGTATCCTACTTCAAGACAAGTCACACTGGCAGAGCACCAAAAGACAATGTGCATAATTGACAGAAGACAGATCTCATAAACAAGAGTAAAGGTTACATCAACAGCAAGAGAACATGCTGTTTTGGTCTGTGGCATCTTCCACACACAGCAGGCAGCTGATTTATGTGCTAGAATTCACCCTTTATAAAAAGCAATAGCCAATCACAGTATTGCACATCCTGTTCTCCCACAGGTAATGCCCAAGGGAATATGGTGTGGGCAGGAGGGTTCCTTATAAAGAACTGCATAAAATGTAATACGCGCATCATTGTAACATGACGTCCAAGTTAGCCATGGTGTCCGGTCTTTGGGTGATGGAGCCCCAACCAAGTCAGCCATGTCGTGAACCCCATTCGCAGGCTATGAGTTAATGGCATGCAATGATCAATTACCAACCTAGTCTTACTAGCTTATTTATATCATTACCCTTATTTTGGGCTAGTTTGTTAACATAATATTAGCATCTTGAACAACAAATTCAAAAATCTATATCAGTTGTAAATTCTAAAGTCAAACTCTTGAATTACTGCCAATGTTTAAAAAAGTTTTGGAACAATGTCAGAAGCCATTTTGAGAGAACAAAACAGAAGTTTCTTAGGTCATATGACAGGAAAACTATGATGTATATCTCCCAAGCTGTAAGTGAATTCAGATTACCCATCTAATAACACACAAAACATAGATGATGTGAATAATAAATAAATACACACATCAACCAAGAGTATAATATACAAAATTTCATGAAAATGTCTTTCATGAAATCACTCAAAAATATCTCTTAAAAATGAATGAACACTGAAAAATTTACTTTTTAACCAAAGCAAGGAACCAATAAGTAAACTTTGTTTTATTTTGTACATTACTATGTTTAAGAATATTTTTTATTACCTTGGTAAAGTGTTTTCTGATAACATAAGAGAGCAAGCAAAGTACTACCATGCAAGTGTCCCTAAAACCTTTCAAATCAAAATACTTCTACAAAATGTGGTTCTACAAGTACCTCTACAAACCAAACAGAAGTGATCATCTCTGCAACAAATATCTGTTTTCAACAAGTATTTCTGGCAACCCAAGCAGTTCTGGAAGCCTCTCAGCAACATAAATAGCTCCACATGAAACCCTGCAACACAAACATTTCAACAGGTGTTTCTGTTACAGAAGCAGTGTGAATAAAAACATGATATGAATGGTACTGAATTGAAAGTGAAAACAGAACAAAGACTGATCATGAGTAATCTCAGATTTTTTCTGTAACAGAAATATATCTAGTTATCTCTACAACATAAAACCAAAATATTAAAGAAAAACAAATAATTACACCATTAATTAAAAACAAGGCACATAATCAAGCATGCAATATCAACTCTAAAGGTTCTAAATGATTATGTACGAATTCCTTCGCCAAAAAAATTCCAGAGTGTAAATCATATGTGAACTGAAATTAATGTATTAGTAATAAAAATACTTTAATTAAATAGCATGCATTATACTAAAAAAACATGCAAATATTCAGCATCATTTTCAATTATTTGAGTTTGCAGTTTCTATTACATATGCCCAAAATAACCACATTTACTGATATTACTAAACAGAATGCAATCGGATCACTGCATAACTTTTCTTGTTCCTCCTTAATAAAAAACTAGAGAAATTACTTTACTCTAAACATGTGTAGGAATTCCTTTGCAAATTTCTCAACAAATACTTATTCTAACCACATGGGAACTATATGGTACACTATCTCACATAATTACCATCACATTATTATCACTGTTATAATTAACATTATTCTATGTTCCTTCTATTTTCTGAGAAAATTCTAACATTGCTTGATTCAACTTCACTCCAAAATAATTTTTACTCTTCACTATCATGGAAACAAATGACAAAACACTTCCCTTCCTACAAAATTATAAAATATATGAAAACCCTTCCTTTGCAGTTTTACTTTACAAAAAGAAAGGTCTTAGACAATTTGTAGTGACTTTCAGGATTCTTTCCAGCATAAAAAATTCATAGTAATTGAAATCATGAGGGTATTGTTCTTCTTTTTTTCAAACTAATGGGATGATGCTACATTATTGCTGTGTAGTGCTATGTTCAACAGCAGTCATCCAGACCAATAAATAAAAAAACACTTATCTCTTAAGAAAAATTACACCACTCAGAAACTATCAGACAAAAGCTTCCAATACTTATGACTTTATTTCTGGACATTAGTATATGACACCTCCATATAAGCTGCCCACAACCTTAATCAATTTGTAAAAAAAAATAGTAATATCAAAAATTAAGTAAACAAAATAACAAACAAAAGATCATGAGCTTCAACTATCACCAAAGCTTTCTTGCAACTGCTATTCTATCCCAGGCATCAAACCAATCCCACATCACTGCCACAGCTATTAGAATCAATACTTTAATCACCAATTCTGGAAGGGGAAACCCTGGCCATGCAAGATGCATGAAAGCAATCTTCTGAGATAAGTTTGTGATATAATTCACATCTGAATGTAAAGTGTTGGCATGAAAACGTATATTTACTTTTTTGGGGGAATCACTTTGAGCATAGAGTAATGAAAACACTCAACAAGCTAAAGAAATCAAAATCAAATGCAAAATAATACAACAGAGAAACTGCACCTGTCATTGGAACTATTTGTGAGATTCTTATCATTAAACACTATTTTCTTCTTCTCTTTTACATATTTCAATATTTTCTTCATCTCATGATTATCATATTCTATATTATTATGTTTGGTGTGCTAATGACCTATCTTTCTTAAAAACGGCTTCACTGTTGAAAAATGTATAAATGAAAATTAATAATTCTATGAGGCAAAATTATCTTTCCTTTGTATTGCAAGAACTACCTTTATAAAAAAAATAAAACACTAATATCTTACTGACGTATATATCTGAATCCATTCCTAAATAACTACTCTTGACTTGGGGAGTTACTATATTAATATCTATATAAGTAAATCATTCACAACTTCCTTCACAATTACGATGTTACCAAAGAAAAAAGTATTGTGAAGACAGGGATTTCAATATGGCAATGTGTAAGCAGTATTTATATTGTACATTTGTTTTGCATCTCCAAACATTAAAACAATATTGGAGAATCTCTGCAATTTATATCACAATAGATTTAGTTGAGGAAAATAACTAAAATTTGGAATGGAGAAGTAACTATCATAATTTTCAAGAATATTTTCCATATTCCCGAATTTAGTGCCAGGTTTATTATCAAACTTTACATTTAGTTCAAAATCTAGTTATATATACTGACTAAGTTAGTTGTTAATTCCCATAAAATAAAGTTCATAAGAAAGACCCAATTTATCATTAGTGTTCCCATATCAATTGACTAACATGTGATATTTTTTTCTTCTAAATTTCAAGTTTTATTTTTTACAAAAAATAAATGTATTCACAGTGTAACTGAAATGTAGCTGTTATATCAGTTTAACAGGACAATATAAATGCTCAATAAAAGAAAGAGAAAAAAATAGAAAAAGGAGGAATAATCATCCCATAAAAGGGCTATGTTCATCATAAAATACTTGGAATCCTACACTGCCTCTACAATCCTTCCAAACAAACATTATACTGTGCTATACATTGTAAATTTATTCAAAAGCAACTGCAATAAAATTTATCTACTGTACAAAATTCAAAACATTTTAATAACATACAATATACATTTAGTGCTCCAAGTAGGACTTTAAATAAAATAAAAAAAACAAAAACAAATGAAACAACATTAAATAACATGCATAAAGGGTACTTGCCACCCTCACACCAAACACAGAATTGAGTAAAAACAAACCTTCACCCCGCGTTGAATATCCTCAGGGTCAGGTTCACTATCAGACTGCTGGACGTAATCTAAGGCTAAAGACCCAATGGCAGCCTGAAATGGTAAAGGATTACGTACAAACCAAGTAAGACAAGGCCGAACAAAATTCTTTCTGCTCTTTCTAACAGATGCTTTATTTGAAAATGCACTGGCTGAAAATTATGTGTATATATATATATAAGTATATATTTATCATCTACTTATATTTGCCATGCCTCTGTGAAGAATAATCTTTTGGGATTATGATATTTAAGGTCAGTTTGGGGAGGATTATATTCTATAATCTAAAACATTCTTATACCTACAAATGTTGGTCTCTTACCTGCACAGTGGCCTTTGGAAGCCAAGCAATAGCAATAAATAATCTCTCCCACACTGTAAACGAGGCACCCATCACAACAACGAATGAGGTAGCAACTCTTAGGGTTAGTCCTACTATCAGTGCAAGTAAACCCCATCCTACAGTACTTGGCTCTATGGCCATGACCTGAAGTTTGGAAAAAAAAGGAGAGTTAAACACGTAATATACTTACATGTCTAAGCCACATACATATCAATGAGAGATTTTTAATTCAATTTTACAAAGCTGTACGAGATCAAAAAATAGGTTGATATACTATTTTCATTTACAACTGTCTGAGTCAAGTAAAAGCCTTACATTAATCTCTGTGCCAATCAAGCCATATAAATATTTAATGAGAGATTTTTAATTTCATTTTACAAAACTATATGAGATAAAATATGAGTTGATATATTTTTATTTACAACTGCCTGAGTCAGTAAAAGCCTTACATTAATCTCTGCGCCAATCAAGCTAAAGAGCATTGGCTGGAAGATCTCCCATAAGAAGCGATAATATTTGCCAACAGCAGCATCCTGAAAAAAATAAATTACACCCAAAGTTAGACTTTATTCTTTAATATCTAGATAATCTTTAAAAAAGATCCTATATAATCTTTAACTCCTACAACAAAGCTCAGTTATCTATAATATTCAAACAAGTTAACATAGTTTATTTACTCAAGGAATTAATGTTGCCTTGTACCTATCTTTAATGTTTATACCAGTAAAAAATAGCAGCATTATAGATCTTTTGAAAAGAATATTAACCATTTATTTGAGGAGGGCAAGTATTCTCAATGTCAATGTCTCTTAAGAAGTGTACAAATTAAGTATATTCTATAGCCATGAAAATCTCTTCCACAGGTGTGTTAATCAGCCAAATTTACTTGTTTTCAAATAACAGGTGATGGGAAAAACAGCTTCATCGGCATGTGAGAAAATCTACAAATAGGAGCTTATCTTTACACAGTAACTCACTTGTCTGCTACTGCTTGTATTGAATACCACACAAACTTTAAATACAAAAAGATATATATATATAATTCATGATGGTTAATTTATCTATACAATGTATCAAAAAGGGCAGACAGTAGCTAAATTTGTGCAAAGGCATGAAGACTACACTCTTCTACATAATAATAATATACATCACTACCATGAATTTGTAGATCAAGATGTTTCTGCATTTTTCTGCACAGTTGTGCTTTATTTTTCAATATAGCACAACTGTGTACTATAGTTGTACTATATTTTGCAATAAAAAGATTAAACAGGTCTATGCTTACATACCATGCATAAATAATTATCATATTATGAATGGTAACTTTTTTTTATATACATATATATAAATCTTTTCTTTTTCAGAATTCAATAAATTTGGGGAAATTTTTAGGTTCTTCTCCAAAAATGCAAGCTCATGGGGTGTAAGGAAAGTCATACAGAACAAAGCAGAACAAACAAGTGAGAAAATTGCCTAATCCAACAATAGGGTTAAGAGCCAAAAAAGAAATTCACTTTTCTATTCCAGCATCTGCTTTCTTAAATATTTTCAAATATCCTTGGTATAATTGGTTCAATTAAAAGGTAAATGGCAACTCTCGGAGGAGGCTGACATCAATGTGTGCTTCAAGGGGGAAGGGGCAAAGAAAACAGCATGTGCTTGATAGGGGATGAGACAAAGACAACAGCAAATGCCAACAAACTGATGAGTTGCTGGTGGGCGGAGATCATTTGCTTGCTTGACATAAGGTGCAGTCATCTTTGGTGGGAGCTCCCATTCAGTAATGGTCAAGTTTTGTGAGTTTTATGTATTATACTACAGCATATTAACTAAAAGGACCATCAACTAAATAATCTGATAAATAAATGAAAAAGAGAAAATCTAAAATTGTTAAAAGAGACCTTTTTGTTGCCAAAGATATAAAATACATTTCTAAAAAAGTAATTCACTATCATCATTAAATACAAAAACAAAACAAGGGGAGTGGGTATGCAACAGGGATAATTATGAAGAAAAAGACACTTCAGAAGTCAGACTTATTCAGCTGTTAACTTGTTTCTACAGTATATTCATGTCAGACGGTGGGGATTGACAAATAAACATTCAATTCAATTATTCTAGCAGCTAGGATACAGAACAACATTGCATAATGCAAACAAACCTCATTTCCTGGTTTACGCCACCCTAAACCAGCAACAAAGGCCACTGTTAACACAGCAATTGCTCCTGAACTCTCCAGTCCAACCTAATAAAGCAATTTTATTTCTATAAAACATGACTGATGTGAATCTAAAAGTACCTGAAAAATAAAAATATGTTAAACAATCCTACTATAACTTTAATAAAGAATGACTTTTATATTATCTAGACGGAAGGATTTAAAATCATTAATTTTGCATTTATGTATACAAATGTTATTTTGAAACAAATACTATAAGCTTACAAGTAGAATGTGTTTTGCATTAGGAAATACAAGCAAATATTTACAAATTTCCTCAGTTATCCCACAAACTCCTATGGTTAGAGAACTAATTTTTTTTTTCCTTTTTTTTAGGAGATTCCTAACCTGTTTCCTGCAAGCAAAACTGCGTTCTCTGATGGCCTGATACAGTGCTCCTATACCATACTTTAAGCTGAACTCAAGTATGTATGCCAAATCTTAAATTTTCAGCCAAGTAACTGAGTAGGACTGTTGACCATGCCTGCAAAATCCATCACTGATGCCTAAATATCCTTGCAGGCACTTTAAACAGGTATGGGCTAATAATTTTGATTTGTATCTCTATGCAGCATTACCATAATGGTTATAGGTATCATGGCATAATGGTTATAGGTAATGCATTTCCTATATACTTCCTAAATGATATTTATAAAAATGGATTTTCACTGCATGTTCTAGCAAATCTGTAGATCAAAATATTGCACATTTGCAACTACTGTATTGTCAAACTCTCATTTAACAAGGCCAGCAAAAGCAAGGAATTAATGTATTTCTGCATACCAGTCTTAAGAATAAATAATCCTACATTAGATTGAGATGAAATTGCAAATACCTTGTGACTCCCAAACATGGCAAGACTTCCAAGACCAAAGAGCATTAGCAATTTGTAGACTGCCCTGTTCTTCTTTTC
>NC_061858.1:10041735-10044235 GCF_019202785.1 Penaeus chinensis
GAAACTTGGCTAGCACCGCGACTATGGCCTATACGTGAACCATAATTAGTGGATGTGGCACATTCTCCATCACCATAACTGTCTCCTGCTTCATTGTTGGTATCACAGTATTCTCCTGTCAAAGAAGTAAAACAAATTGGATTTGTAAGGAAATTATTTTAAAAATCATGTATGCAAGTAGGTTACAGTAGGAATACACAATAGATTATAAATCTTTGTAATACATCCATTTCCAAAACTTGAACACCAATTCAAAATCAGAAAAGAAGTGCATGCTACATCTGCTTACATGACAACAAGATTAACAAATAAACAAATGTTCCATTAATTTACTACATGAAAACTAGCATGGATCCATACTTTCTGGGCTATCGTTGTATGTACAGTTGTCGTTGGCGGCATCGTGTGTGACGGATGATGAGGGGATATCAGGCACTTGTGGCTCAGGCTTATAGGACGGTGGGGCTTCAGTTGAAGATCCAGCTGGTGTGTTGATTTCAAAAGACAAGGTCATAGCATTTAGTAATGTCAGAAAAGCTTGTTGTAAGTTTAATGTGGTTTCTAATTTAGGTTGGTATCAATGGTGATATATATCAATCATACTTTCTGCAATGTAGAGATTTTTTTAAACTGTACAACAAAAATCTGAACAATCTTCTCAACCAACTTCTGTACTATGTACTAACATCATATTTAGGCAGGTGAAAAATAAATACTGAATACTAATTTGTTGAAAAAGAGAAATAAAAATATACCCTTTTTCGAATATTTGTGCCCCTTTTTCAAGACAGAACTGATAAAGCAATGTCATAAACAAACAGTTTTCAACGTGGCACCAGTTCGCCTTACTTTGCCCTGTTTAGCTAGTTTTTCATTATTGCCATATTTTAACAAGATCAAATTTACATATTTGTAATCTTACTGATGATGTGTTCAGTTTCTAATACTGCATTACTTCATAGCAGTCTCCATGGAAAAAAACATATACTTAAGGGATTTTCATTAAATCCATCTACTTCCATCCACTTCACCTACTTCTACTTGCTACTCTATTCCCCCTATTTCTCCTATTTCTTTCATTTTCCCCTATTTTCAAATTTCAAAGCTTTGATTTACTGGTGTCATCTATGATACTGTTATCATGACACTCATTGAAAAAAATATGTATACCAGAATAAGATTGTAATTCCATTCCAATGAGTCCCAATCCAGAATGCTACAAATACTTCCCATGCCATTACTGATAAATGTGAAATCCATCACATTATGCATCAAAATGTCCATATACCACACTGGTACCAACCTGGGCTAAGGGAAAGCTGTTCACTACTGTCATGGCAATCATCAGACACATCAGATGCCTCATTCACATTGCCACCTGACGGTTCCTGCTGTACCAACAGGTCTTGGGATTCTGAATTTCCCTCCATGTTTCTCCTGTTATTGACTGGCACTTCCTTGGCTTACAAATTCATCTGCAAAGGATTTACCAATTTGTAAGTAAACAATGTTAAGTACATGAAAATAATATATGGCATTATTATCAAATAAACACCATTATCATAAGTTTAGAAATATTTCCTTTATAAATATTTCAAATGGGACTGGAACAGTTAATAATAAATCATTATAAAATTTAGAATAATCAAAAAGAGCGACTGACATCTTGCAAAAAGTGACATAGGCCTATGCACAAACCACTCCTATTTTTACTTTCCAAAATGTGAATAATAATAATAAGAAAAATGTAAACTTAATATGTCTTCTAATAATACATAAATATCCCTCCACCTATGATATCTGTACATCACTTACCATTTATGTGACAAGTTGGTCTATGTAAATTTTCAGTATGATGGATAAGTGAAAATTGCATTACAAGCATTTATCATCCTTTCTTGTATTTTATTATTGTAAATTTCAAATAAAACTATTTTGAATATCCATTTGGCATCAAAGAATTACATTTCATATATAAAATGACTATATAGATATGCAACTACAAATTGTTACTGCCAGAAATTTAATGGGTGGGTCTTCAAGCAACCACCTAAACCTTTATCATGCAAGAAAGACAATGTACCTTCAACACTAACAGTACAATCAAGCTTTTACAAAAAGACCTCCTCCAAAGTAATTTACCACAGAAAATCTATCTTGCCTTCACCAGAGCACCATAAGTGTGGAGACTCCGGTAATTACTTTAAAACTTGCCACTTTGCTTAATACTCTGCTGCCTTATACGGAACCTTACTATAATTGCCTGCAAGAAGATTTTACAGGGTGCTGCCTCTGGGAACTGAGTGTGAGTTCGTTTTTGTGCAACTCATCACTATCAACAGTATATTCTATTTGTTTAACCCATAATTTTTTTCATTTACATTATGCCCCCTCGAAGTTTCACAGCCACTTACTTTGAATCTATATTTCACCCATTTCCACTTGCTTCATCTATTTCTACTTTGCTTATTTACACCCTTTCACTGATTTCCATTTAAAT
>NC_061858.1:10056735-10059235 GCF_019202785.1 Penaeus chinensis
ATTTTTGAAAATGTTTAGATGTGTGTCTGACTCTGTATGTTTGTGTTCTTTTTTCTGTTTTTTTTCTGTTTTTTAAATTACGAAATGCTTGCCAGTATAAAATTAATAACCCTTGCGTGCATATCCGGATAATCGACGGAACTTGTTTTTGCACTCGATCTAATTCTTTGAAAACGTTCGTAGCTGGAAATGGAACGGAAAGAAATGAAACCAAAACATCAAGAACAGTCATAGGTCAAAGTTGCGCGGGTCTTTGATGCTGGAAGTTTTGAATTCGTAGTGAAAGGGCAAGAACCCACGCCAAACCCTGGGTTATGTCTTGCAGAGTATCATTCATACACTTATAAGACTGTTCATGATTATTGTCTTTCCTTGGCTTGTTTTTTGTATATTTTGATCTATTTATTTTTATGTTTTCTGTTCTTTTTTCTTCACAAGTAGAAGTGAATCACTACGATGGTTAATATCAAGCAATTAAAATGCCACAGACCTGCAGTCAGCCATTCCTTTATGGATTAGGACCCGGGAAATTATGGACGTAAACAACTGAAGTGCCAATACAGAATGCGGTTGTTCAGACGTGCGAGTAAGGGAGGATACCCATGTGTGCTTAACTAGATATTGCGTTACGTTCAACAAGGCGGAGAAGGCTGTTGTTGAGACTCTCGGCTTTGTGTTGTTTTGCTTTCGCCTTTTCGTTTACGCGTAGCGAAATATCTGCGTGGTTTGCTTTAACATGCTTTTATCAAGCCATTTAGCAGCGAACATTTATAAAAACAAGGAGATTTTAGTGCTTACCTTTATCGAAGAAAATATTGTATGGCAACCTAAAAAAAAAAAAAAAAAAAAAAAAAAAAGAAAACATAAACTGCATGCAAACATTTCCCGCTCGGATGACTTTGATCGCCGGATACCAAGTTATAAAATTGATCGCGGAGAACCGTAAACATTGAATATGGCTCACCACAAATGCATTAGTCAACAGCAAAACATATTTTTAAGTTAATGGGAGGATCACAAACGTTATAAGGTTCATGACCATAGCTTCACGTGTTTTTTCCTACGAAATACTGGAATATCCCAACTTAGGCCTAGGAACCACTGCCCTATATTCAGAGTAGATACATTGTGAGAGAACTTTGTCCACGTCCTGCAAAATTGTAAGTCTACGGAATTGCGGGGATATATTCCACAGTTTTCTATGCATTAGGATATTAAATAGCATGGGACTAAGTACGCCTCCCTGAGGTGTGCCGAGTTCAAATACTTTTGTATGAGTACTCTTTATGCCCCTGAAGAGAACCTGAGCCGATCGATTCGACAGATACATTTGAATCCATGTTAACAGTTTTCCCTGAATACCAAAGCTAGCTAGTTGCTCAAGGATAATTTCCCTGTTTGCAATATCAAAAGCAGATTTAAGATCAAGAAATACGGTTTGCATGCCTGGGTTTGAGTTTGTTAAGTACTCTGCAAAACAGTGCTGACTGCTACGCCCTGGGAGAAATCCATACAGTCTGGGGGATAACTTAGCATTTATGCGATACATGAGCCTGTTCAGAATTATTCTCTCAAGTACTTTGCACAAACAGGAGGTCAAGGAAATGGGTCTGTATTTATCAGTATTGGGTTTGGGTATAGGAATGATTAAGCTTTTAGTCCAGGAGCTTGGGAGGATTCCTTGTGATAGGCTGAGTCTATACAGATGTAAAAGTGGGTTGCCTGGTACCTGAGCAATGTGGAGAAGGACGCTGTAAGTAATGCCGTCGGAGGGGTCAATAGCAGCACATGCTATTGCTATATTGAAATTTCTATCTATTTTCGACTTGTTGAGCTGATTTTTTATCCCTTGTGGAAGTGAGTGTACTTGAGAATTTCCTGCCCACTATATCTCACAGTGCCATGTGATACAGCCTTTCAGGCCACCTAGCATGAGGTACGGAGAACTATGTAACTACTTCATATCATCTGATGTCTTAGAAGATATACTTATGTTGTATCCTAAATTTGGAATGTAGTATCACATAACCGAATATAAAATGTATTAATGCTTTCCCACGCCCAAGCTATATGCCGGCGTGGCAGATGAGTGGATAAAGGACTGAGCAATTGTTCTTTTCCCTAAACTGATAAAGTACTCATAGCAATGTTATAGGCTAAAATTCAAATGTAACACTATGTAATGTTATGACCATACATTAAATGTACCACAGCTTGCCCACGCCTGTGCAGTTAGCCAGGGTGGTAAATAAATGACTAAACTAAACTAAACTAAATTTAATTACTAACATCAATATAAGGAAACTGCGCAGAATCTCTGCAAATAAACCAGAAGCAGCAGAAACATGTAGTGCTATACAAGACATATGCAATTTAAACTTTCATAAAGAAAAAAACAATCCTCTCATAATAGAGTGTGATGGGGGACAAGAAAATTACTTTTCTTTCATAGAATGTCCGTGGTGCCAACTGTAGAATTAATGAATTGCTTTACTATATT
>NC_061858.1:10064235-10066735 GCF_019202785.1 Penaeus chinensis
ATATATACATATATACACATACATATATATGTGTGTGTGTGTGTGTGTGTGCGCACACACACACACACACCACAACATACCACACGACCGTTGTTATATTCCTTTGTTTAGATTGTAAACTCTCAGTCTAAAAGGCCTATAACTTATAGGCCTTTTAGACTGATATCTACTCTTAGAAGGATATCTACTCCTATAGGCTATAAGAGTAGATATCCTTCTAAATTGTTGCTTTAAACTGTGTAGACGATTTTATTTCTAGTTATGACTATTTTGTGTTCCATAATAAGTGATGAAACCAAGGTGAGGAAAGATTTCCTCCTCGTTCAATTCGCTTTCATTACTAACAGTGTCCATAAGCATCACCGACAGTTTATTTACATTCGCGAAGCGAAACGAACCGAGTCATAGCTTGTTCGAGTTTCTCGTCAAAATGTGCGTCTTATATTTTTTCCCACGAGCCGCCGCTAACTCTTTTACAAATTGATAATTGGAATATGCGATTGAATCTCTCTACTGTTGTTTAGTTTGAAAAAACTTTCATATTCGGAAATAACTGTAGCACCCTTGAGCGAGAAGTACTTGCAATAGTAACCGACATTAAGGGGACCGTCCCTCAGATGGGTGGGGGTAGTTGAGTCTGGGGGGGTTGGATTTGCTGAAAATGAGTTATACCCATTTTCACACTCGTATACGAATGTTGAATACCCCACGCGAATATAAACCTCCGTGAAGAAAATACTGAGTCCAAGCCGCTCTCGTGCGGCGTTCGCAAATTTTACACTTATGTATTTATCCACTTCTGGAGCTAAATTATCACATATGTTGACATTACCCACTGAAATTCTTCAAGGGAGGATGAAAGTATCTTACATCAACAAATTCTTCCTAATTTGAAGGTTTAATGACAAAAAAAAAAAGAAAATCTAAAAAAATAATCATACAAATTGTCGTGTTTTTTCGCTATAAATATGGTGAACATGTTTCGATTTTGACGTAATCCTCATATATGGAACTTTGGGGTTTGACAATAATGCCTGAGCCGTGGGGAGTGTCTTATCTCGAAAAATAAACGAACGCGACGTGTTTGATCCGATGAGTATGTCGACCGGGTGGTCCCCGCCGCACGGGGGCCTCCCGAGTTTTGAGCTCGCACAGCAAAGATTTCTCGTTTTTTATGGTCATTGGAGCCCAAGCAATCGAGAAAACGCATTGTAGTAATAATATAGCTACATGTAAATGGACATAGACGACTGGAGAACATAAACAATAAAACTCCTACATTAAATGTCAAATACCTCCATAAACTCGTTAGATATAGGCCTATAAAATATCGGTCTGTGTCATTTCATCAAGAAAAGAAGCCTCCATGTGAAACAAACAGTGGTGAGTTTATATTCCAAAATGTGAACGCTTACTAAGCTGTTATTTCCATCAAATAAAGTAACAATTCAAGGTCACTCGGTAACTACGTACCGCTTGTTACTCTAACACATACATGTGCACAACGGTGTACACATATGTACGTAATTGTGCTTGTATACCCACATACACATGCATATGTAAGCACATGTAGATGCTAGAAAACACGTATACAAGTGGTCTGAGTCAAGCAATAACTGCGTTTATAAATGCATCATGTTGCTGAGGATGCCATATACACAGAGGCACCATTTTAGGTTCTACTGTAACTCGGGAACCAGTCAAGACTTCTCCATGTAACAAGTGACATTTGAAAGAGAAATGTGTGAAGTTTTATAGCTAAGGGAATAATACATTTTCATCGAAGGAAAGATTCAGATAATGAACGGAAATATTCACAATGTTCGTCTCTCTTTTCATCAAACTGAATTTTTCGAGATTCTGTACCGCTATTCTCAAACGATGTAAGATTCGTTCATATCATTGGAAAGCTTATGGAAAAGCGCAGAAACTGACCTCGGGGATTTTTTAGTTTTGTTTCCGTTTATTTTTGGCGAATTAAAAAAAAAAAAAAAAAAAATTGCCCATCATACATGCCTTTCCCTTCGTGCAGAGACTTTCTATACACATGTACACATGTGTACACATAAATGCATGTTTACACGCACATGTTCACACACATGTACTCAAATTAGTACATATGTGCACATGTATGTACACATGTGTGCATGTTTGTGTTTATGTGTACACATGTACACATGAGGATATTTACACCCATACAGACATGCACAAACTTATTAACAGTTGTACATGTATGAAAACATTTATATAAATGGTCTGATACTCTTGATAACCTTGTTTCTGGATTGAGTCATGTTCCCAAAAATCGATTTGTTCTACTTTTTTGAGGGGTGACTTAAAATGCTGTTATAACTTGGGAACCAATCATCATATCTTCATGCAATAAGTATCATTTGAAAGAGAAATGAAAGTAGTTTCTATGGTAATTAGATGATAAAAACTGATTGAAGGAAAAGAACAGAAAAAGAACTGAAACATCTCCAATCTTTTCTCCTTCGTA
>NC_061858.1:10079235-10081735 GCF_019202785.1 Penaeus chinensis
GCTGAGAGTTGAGGTGGCTGCTCTCTCGGAGGTGAGAAGACCTGGCAGCGGCACGATTAGTGAGGGTGGCTACACTTATTACTGGTCGGGCCGCAGCGATGGCCACCATCTCCAGGGAGTAACCATAGCCATCTCCAGCAGACTTCAACCCTTGGTAGTAAATGAGCGTATAATGGTATTGAGACTGAAGCTTACATTTGGCTTCATGTCTCTTATTACTGTGTACACTTCCTACAAATAAGTATAAACTTAAGGTGAAAGAGATGTTTTACGCCAAACTTGCATCTGTGACAGACAGCTGTCCTCAGCGAGATATTCGTATTGTTCTGGGTGACTTCAATGCGGTATCTGGCTGCGATCGAGCTGGCTACGATATGTCTGTCGGTCCTCGTGGCTCAGGAGCTGCGGAGGGCAGTGAGAATAGCTTCCTTTTCCGTGACTTTGCTAGGTCCCAGAAATTGAGGATTTCTGGCTCCTGGTATCAGCGTTCTGACCCGCATTGTTGGACTTGGTACAGCGATATGGGTAATGTGGCCAAGGATATTGACCACATCTTCGTTAGCAGTTGATGGAGGATCCTCCAGAACTGCAGGGTGTGTCGGAGCGATGAGTTCCATGGAACTGATCATAGATTAGTTGTGGCTACTCTCCGAGTCCACTTTAGAACCCCGTTGCTCCAATGAACACCTTAGGGTGCTTCATGTGGATAGATTGAGGGAGGGTGAGTGTTCCCGGGGGTTTGCTGAGGCTATCTCTGGTCGTTTCACAGCCTGACAGACTCTGTTCTTCTGTGGGACATCTTCAAGCGTAAAACGCTTGATGCAGCCCAAGAATTGATTGGTGAATACTCAAGAGCAAGACAGAATTTCATCTCGCAGGAGATCCTGGAAGCCACAGATGCTTGTCGTGCGGCTTGATTGTCAGTGGATCCCAACTTGCACCGTTCCCTGGTGCTCAGGACTAGGTCACTGCTGAGAAGGGATAAGGAATAGTTTATCAGGAATCTTGCAGAAGAGGTCGAAAGCCATTTCCTAGTAAATGACCTTTGTCCTGCCTACCAAGCCCTGAGAAAGCTGAACTCCAAGCCCTCCTCACAGACGACTGCAGTCCGCTCAGCAAGTGGCCAGATAATCTCAGATCCTGATGGGGTGCCGGTGCGTTGGGCTGAATATTTTGAGCAGTTGTATCAGGTTGATCCACCAACAATTAACTTGGATGCAGGTAATATTGAGATTCCTTTGGCAGATCCACCCATCAGCGAGAATCCACCCTCTCTGACTGAAGTCAGGGGGGTGATTTCCAAGCCAGAGAGTGGTAAAGCAGCAGGTGTTTGCAGCATCCCAGCTGAATTGTTAAAGGCTGGTGAAGAACGTATGGCAAGGGGCTTGCATGCTGTCTTGTCTGCCATCTGGCAGACTGGTACCATTCCCCCTGACCTGCTGAGGGGTGTGGTCATCCCTCTCTGGAAGGGGAAAGGGGATCAGTGGGACTGCAGCGATCACCGAGGTATTACACTACTCACTATACCAGACAAGGTACTCACGCATATCCTACTGAGATGTATCACAGACCACCTGCTGAAGCAGCAGAGACCGGAACAATCTGGATTCACTCCTGGTTAGTCCACAATAGACCTGGCGCATCAAGTCATTGTAGAGCTCTGTAGTGAGTTCGGAAGTGGGCTGCTCGCAGCTTACATCGACTTCAAGAGGGCGTTTGATAGCGTGCATTGTGAATTACTCTGGGAAATCCTGAGACTAAGAGAAATTCCAACAAGGATTATTGGATTAATAGCAAACCAATATACAGGCACTGAAAGTGCTGTAAAGTGTGTTGGTGACCTGTCGAGCTTCTTCCCTGTTCAGGTGAGAGGCAAGGCTGTGTTCTTTCACCAACACTTTTCAACACTTGCATGGACTGGATACTGAGTAGAGCTACTCTCCAAAGTCACCATGGAGCAACTCTGGGCAATTTCAAGGTTACAGACCTTGACTTTTCTGATGGTGTTGCTATTCTATCTGAATCTTTGGAAACCCTAGTGGCGGCTCTTAATGCATTTAGCAATGAAGCAAAGCCCCTGGGGCTAAAGGTCTCCTGGACCAAGACTAAGTTCCAGGATTTGGGGGCCCTACTAGGAGACCCTGTGCAGTTGGTACGTGCTTGCGTTGAAAACATCGAGGTCACAGAGATCTTTGTATACCTCAGTAGTGCAGTTCATGTCTCCGGGCTGTCAGACCAGGAAATCAGAATGGCCTGGTTCATGAAATCTCTGATAAGAGTATTTGGAGATGCCGGTACCTGTGCAGAAGGACCAAGCTATGTGACTTCAATGCCCTGATACTGCCAGTTTTACCATGTGGTAGTGAAACCCATACACTATCTTGTGCTTTGGAATCTCGTCTTGATGCATTTAGTAACAGATCCTTGTGCCAGATCATGGGGTACAGTTGGCGGGACCATGTGTCCAACCAATGGTTGCACCTTGAGACCGGTACAGGAC
>NC_061858.1:10084545-10087045 GCF_019202785.1 Penaeus chinensis
TCTCTCTCTCTCTCTCTCTCTCTCTCTCTCTCTCTCTCTCTCTCTCTCTCTCTCTCTCTCTCTCTCTCTCTCTCTCTCTCTCTCTCTTTCTCTTCTCATCTCCCTCTATCCCTTCCCTTTCGTTAGGGCTAAAAAATCCTTTTCACACTTCTATCACTATTTATTTCCCCTCTCCCATGCCCTCACTTCCTCTGCATAACACTTTCCCTCCCCTATACCTGTATGTTTTCCTTTTCCCCTCCATCCCACCTTCCTTATTTTTTTTCCTTCTCTCCATTCCCCTTTCCTTGTTCCTCCCTTCTCCATCCTCCGTTCCCATATTCCTCTCTCTCTATCTCTCTCTCTCTCTCTCTCTCTCTCTCTCTCTCTCTCTCTCTCTCTCTCTCTCTCTCTCTCTCTCTCTCTCTCTCTCTCTCTCTCTCTCTCTCTCTCTCTCCGCCTTATCTTCCACTTTTCTCCCTTTACTCCCTCTTTCTTTCCTCCCCATCCACCTTCACCTCTCCCCTCTTATCCTTCTCTCATTCCACCCCCCTCTCCTTGTCCCTTCTTCTCCTATCCCATCTCCTTCTCTACCACTCTCCCTATCCCCTTCCTTCTCTCTTCCTATGTCCGTTTTCCCCTTCTCCTATCCTTTCCCTTCCCCCTTCTTATCTGTCCCTCCCTTACTATTATCCACTTTCCTTCTCCTATCCCTTTCCTCTTCCCCTCTCTTTCTTTCTTTCTTTCCTTCTTTCCTCCTTTCCCTCTCCCCTTCCCCTCTTCCCTTCTTCTGCTTCCCCTCCTCTTCTTTCTCCCTCCCTTATCCTCTCCTTCTCTTCTCCTTCCTTCCTTTCCCTCTCCCCTTCCCCCCCCCCCCCCCCCCCAGCACAAGTTATTTCTGGTGTGACCCGCTTTCCCCTCAGTCGCTGGTAACCGTCTGCAGATTTAGCGTCATCCGCCTCGTGTTCCAGAGGGGGGAAGGGGAAGGGGGAGGGGTAGGAGGAAGGGGAAGGGGGAGGGAGAGGGGAGGAAGAAGGGGAAGGGAAGGGGATCGTACAAAAGCGTAATGTAGAGGGGGTTTAGTTGGAAGTGTGGGGGAGGGGGGGTATGGGAGGAGAGGAGAGGGTGCTAAAAGGGAAGGGTGTTTTGTGTGTGTGTGTGTGTGAGAAAGAGAGAGAGAGAGAGAGAGAGACAGAGAGAGAGAGAGAGATAGAGAGAGAGAGAGAGAGAGAGAGACAGAGAGAGAGAGAGAGAGAGAGAGAGAGAGAGAGAGACAGAGAGAGAGAGAGAGAGAGAATACATATACACCAGTATGCATACAGACTCATACGTACATCCCCACCCCAGCCTTAGTATTTGTATGGGATGAAGGCACTTGAATGCGCTACAAGTGTGTTTTTCGCGAAATGGGGGACCCTTTTTTTTCCCATCGGTTATAATCATGAGCGTTTCAAGCAGGTGCTGACGAGATCTATAGCCAAGTACTTCACGATGCCAGGGGGAAGGTTTGCCCGCGACCTGGGCATTGCTGTTGGAGTTTGTGTTGCCCCGATGTTTCTTATTCCTGTTACTGTAACCTTTCTTATGATTTCTTATCATTTCTTATTATTTTTTTATTATGTTTCCATTACTTTTTACTATCTCTTATTTCTTGTTATTTTTTCTTATTATTTCTTATTTCTTATTATCTCTCCTTATTATTTCTTATCATTCCTTTTTATTTCTTTTCTTTTTTTATCATTTCTTATTATTTGTTATTATTTCTTATTATTTCTTATCATTTCTTGTTATGTCTTATTTTTTCTTAGTATTTCTTATAATCTTTTGATATTATTTTTTAATATTTCCTATTATTTCTTATTATTTCTTATTATTCCTTATTATTGTTTATTTTTTCTTAGTATTTCTTATTATGTCTTATTATTTCTTATTATTTCTTCTTCTTATTTATTATTTCCTATCATGTCTTTATATTTTTTATTATTTCTTCTTATTATTTATTATTTCCTATTATGTCTTATTATTTCTTATTATTTCTTATTATTATCTATTATTTATTATTATGTCTTATTATTTATTATTATGATTTATTATTTATAATTATGTCTTATTATTTATTATTTCCTATCATGTCTTTTTATTTGTTATTAGTGTTACTGTGATTTTTTTTTTTTTTTTTTATCTCAGGACTAACGGAGCATCTTTTTTTTCTTCTATTTTCTATTAATTTATCCATTTACTTATTCATTTATCTATTCATCTATACATTTATTTATTCGTTTATTTATATATCTATAATTTTATTTGTTTAATTGTTTAAATATCTATTTGTTTATTTATTAATTTATTTATTCATCTATTTATTTATTTTTTGTTTATTTATTAATTTATTTGTTTATTTATTTATTTATTTATTTATTTATTTATCTATTTATCTCTTCCTTTATTTATTTATTAATTTGGCTTATTTATTAATTTCTCTAACTACCTATCCATTCATCTATCTATCCATTTATCTATC
>NC_061858.1:10119545-10124545 GCF_019202785.1 Penaeus chinensis
TGCCTGACGTAGATGCAGTCGCCTGAATTAAGATACCCGTTCTGAATTAATGATCAGATTTATGTTTGAATAAACTAATGATGAAATAGATGGGCAAAGTGAAAGAAAAAGTAATGTAGTTTACTGCGTTTCCCAATCATATATGGAGAATTTCCTTGGTGTATTCTGTACTGAGAATCGAAGTTCAAACAGTTATTCCCTTCCCTTCTCTCTCTATATATATATATCTATCTATCTATCCATATATCTACCTATCTATCTATCTATCTATTTGTCTGGCTATCTATCTATCTCTCCCCCCTCCCTCCCTCCTTCCCTCCCTCTCTCTCTCTCTCTCTCTCTCTCTCTCTCTCTCTCTCTCTCTCTCTCTCTCTCTCTCTCTCTCTCTCTCTCTCTCTCTCTCTCTCTCTCTCTCTCTCTCGAACGGCTCGAACGGCTCGAACGGCATTTCCCCCATCTCCAAACCCTGTTATGTACATCCACAAACAAACATTTCAAGGAACAGGTAAATGTCGTGAATCATTCCGTAGATCCGCCTTGAGAAATGCATGGTTTCCTGTGTGTACATCCTTGCTTTTCAATCGTTTACACTATGAGTCCAAAAGTGGCTGGAGGATTTACTTTCTAGACAATCGGACCCGTGAGGTTTAAAGATTTCATTCTTTCAGGTCATTTCTTTTTTGTTTCTTCTCGTCCTTGAGAATGTATAATGCCGGCCTGTGATCTGTTCTCCGTTTTCTTTGCATTCATTTTTTCTTTTCCCTGCATTTATTTCGTGATAAGGGGTAATCCCAACGTCGTATTAGCATTTTATGGTGCTGTGTGTTTGTTCATATCCCATTCCCACTCTCTCTCTCTCTCTCTCTCTCTCTCTCTCTCTCTCTCTCTCTCTCTCTCTCTCTCTCTCTCTCTCTCTCTCTCTCTCTCTCTCTCTCTCTCTCTCTCTCTCATTATCTCACTCTCTCCCACTCACTCACTCACCCCCATTTCTCCCTCCCCCCTCCTCTTCCTTTCCACCCTCCTTCCCTCCTTTCCTCCCCGTTTCCCTCCTATCCACCCGTCCTTCAACCTCCCCTCTCTCCGCCCCAGGAAAGGCACGTACCGGAAGCAGCTGATAGCGCAGGAATCGGGGATCTACGTGGGGCGTCGGACCGTCGGAAGCAACCCAGGACTCCGCGAGAAACTGGCAGAGGGCATGGAGTTCCAGGCCCACGTCGTCAAGTGCCCCGGCGGGTCGTACGATTACATTCTCAAGGCCTGGGATGTGGGAAGGGTGAGGCGGCCGGGGTGCTGAGCTGGTGGGGGAGGGAGGGAGGGAGGGAGGGAGGGAGGGAGGGAGGTGGTTTGTGAAGTTTGAGGGTGTTTGGGGGTGGGGAGGTGTGTAAGGGGGTGGGGGGGGGGGGTATGTGTGCGGAAGCTGGATGTGTGTGTATGTGGGGACGTGTCTGTGTATCTGTTTCTGTGTCTGTTTCTAGACCTATTCCTGTTTGCTTCTGTTTATATATATATATATATATATATATATATATATATATATATATATATATATATATATATATATATATATACATATATATATACATATATATATATATATATATATATATATATATGTGTGTGTGTGTGTGTGTGTGTGTGTGTGTGTGTGTGTGTGTGTGTGTGTGGATGGGTGGGTGTGTGTGTCTATGTATGTGTGTTAATTTGTCCTTGTTTATATACGTTTTATCATCTGGTTTATTTACAAATCAGTTAAGCCGAATGAAAGAAAAATAGCAATTAGACAGAATATTTTCAATATAGTTCATCTGTTCCCCGTGCATGTGTACGCAGAGAACAATATTGTTCACGTTCCTGTAGAAGATTTGCATCGTGCAGTTCTCGTTTTATGAACAATTCGGCACACAGCGCACGCAGAGCCTCCATGTAATATTCACGGCCAAGCAATGTAGTGGGCCCGACCTTGTCAACAATATCAAAGAAATTACGAAAACATGGTGCACGGGAGGCTTCACCAGGTCAGCTGTCGGGTACTTTTTAATTTCATGGATATCAAAAACATGACGATAGAAATTCAAATTAAGCTTATTCACCCGCTCAGAGTTTTTTTGTTTTTTTAACTCATTAGCCAGCCTATTTCCATGCGATTTGTTATTACGAATATAAAAGAAATATGAGGAAAATATATCAAAGTATCTTTAAATCATCTTCTCAAAACATTTTTTTTTTTATATCATAATCCCATCAATCCTCATACAACAAAAAACTCCCCTTAGAAATTAATCACAAAATAACCATTAACTCCATTATTCTAAATTTTAAAAACATCCTCCCGAGATACCCGAGTCCCTGAAGCCCAGAGCAGGAGACGTGAAGCTCCTGCACGGCAGCCGTTCGAGGGTTTTTCTTTTCCTTTTTTAGGTAAGTTCCCTCCTAACGACCAGGCAGCCCTTTGGAATTTTTACTTTACATGGATTAGTCCCTGAACCTTGCGGTGTTTCCCTTCCGAGGTGTCGCGGGGTGGGGGTGTAGAGTTAGGGGTAGGGGCGGTGTTGATGTTGTGAAGTGTTGGTGGAGGACGTGGCGTGGCGTCGAGTGAAACGGGGTGGGTGAGATAGCGGGTGGGAGGAAGTGGGACGTGAAATGCAGTGATCTGATGCGATGTGATGTGGCGTGATGTGATGTGATTCCCGCTAGGTGTACTGCAAGCATAGTGTCGCTCGACGGCGAGGACATCCCTCTAATCAAAGAAAAATGCCATATAACCCAACTAACTATATTTCAACTTTCTCTCCACCCTTCTCCCTAATTCCTCCCCTTCCTCTCTTTCGCAATCTTTCTCTGCATCCGCAACCGTGCCCCGGGAGCAGGTGGCGCCCCCGGAGGAACATTACCCGAAGGAGGACGAGGAGATGGCGGCCGTCGTCATAGACAGGAGCGGGGATTACCTGACGGTTGCTTGCGGTCCCAATGTTGCTTTCACGACCAAAAAATCCTTTCTGACTGCAGGTGATTCTTTTGTGTGATTTTGTGTACTTTTGATTGCACTTGGAGGAATGGTGGTGTTATAGGTTATCAGAGAATCGCTATTATCAAAATTTGGAATATTTTTCATTTGATGTAAAGTCTAAATTACTGAAATGAAAAGGACATGTTTTGTTTTTATTTTTTCTTCTGTTCACTGCTTCATATTCTTTGTCTTTTAAATCTTTCTATCCTCACTTTCTCATTTATTTCCCTTTCTTGGGCTACTCTTTTATTGCAAATGATGTAAAATATCTGAATTCTAATCTTAATTTTGCATTCTGTCATATCGCTACACTGGTTCGTTCTCATTGTTCCTTTTATCAGCATTTGCTTCCTTCCCTTTCCATTCTTTTACGTTCTTTGGCTTTATTCTATTCTCTGTTCTTTTCTTGCTCCCTCTTTCGTGTCCCTCTTTCTCGGTTCTCGTCCCGGCTTATCACATACACTCCTTTCTCCTTTTTTTGCTTTCACTTCTTACTTTCTTCTCGTCATTCCTCCTTTCTTTCTCCATTTCATCCAGCTCCTCTTTTGCTTCAGCCTTCCGTTTTATATTTACATCCCTGTAAATTAAACTTGGCGGACTTTATTACGTTTCCTATCTGCGAATGTCTCCTTGCTCCGTTTCCAAGTTGTTATAGCGAGGCAAGATGTCTTTCCTTGTATGACCCTTGCTCTCCCACCCTCGCTTCCCTCTCCTTTCCCCTTTTTATGCCTCCTCTACTGTCCTCCCTTCCTCCCCTACGTCCCGTAGCTTGCCATTTACTTGTCTTTCCTGCTGCACCTGCAGGAGTGGACCCTGACGACCTGTCGCTGCCCTTCTCTCGACTGAAAGTTCGACTGTCCAAATCCGACACGAGGCCTGCGGAGATTCCCCTGGCAGCGTGGGAAGCCCGGCCAACACAGGTCGCTGTCCAGCCCTTCGATATATACTGACCCGCCGACATACACCGCCCACACATCGCCAAAACATAGCCAAGCACATCCAAACACATCTCAAACATGTCTCATGCACCGGCAAGCGCACGGTCCAAACGCTTTCTACGCCCATGAACACCAGCGAAATTCACAGATTTCCTGGTCCTGCCCTTTACCTGGACATACTAACACGTTCCCCCGTTATTGCTTTTATGTGCAACACTTCTCAACATTGACCGTGTTTGTGGGCACTTGTGATTCCCATTGCGCATAACTGTTAATATTCATAGTCTAATACCGTCTGTGTTCAATGGTTATTTTGTCATCAGATATTTGTGTTCAATAAGCTTGTGACCTGTTTAGCTGTTGTTCATACACGTCTGTCGTTCACTGTGGCTACAGGCTGTTTTTCTGTATATGCACATTTTTTGTTTACATGCAAAGTGACCCTTGCGATTTATGAAAGGTTCTGACAAATAAAACATTTTGCTTGAAATATTCGTTTTCCCTTTAAATTCACATATTTACAGCTATGCCACTTATTTCATGCCTAGTCATAAGAAACGTCATAAAAAATATGTTCTCTTTAATCTATAGGTTGAAAATCTCTTGCACACGTATGCGGCTCACGTTCCCTTAAGGGTTGACAATAAAGTGCCACGCCACTCACGGCTCCGAAAATCGTTAGTAACGTTCTTTAGTCTCTACCCCATTTGGCATCCCAATTAGGCTGTTCACTTAGTCATAAGTAGACTGTTGTGTTCCGGGGGAGCTGAGAATTTCTTGTGGAATTTGAGCGAGTGTGCTGAGAGAAAGCAGGAGGGAGGGAGATCGAAGAATCTAGAACAAAGGAGAGAGAAGGGAGAAGGAATGAGAGAAACTGGCTCGATAAAAATATTAGATTAGGGTCATGGATGAGACGTGCTAACAGAAATAGAGAGGAGAAGAGACAGAGAGAGAGAGACAAACAGACAGACAGACAGACAGACAGACAGACAGACAGACAGACAGACAAACAGACATTCAGACAGGAAGGGAGGCATGCAAGTAGAGATAGGAGT
>NC_061858.1:10129545-10137045 GCF_019202785.1 Penaeus chinensis
GGAGAGTAAGAAATGGAGTAGGAAGAGAGGGAGAGAAAGAAAGTGAGAGAGGAAGAGATAGAAAGGGAGGGGGAAGAGAGGGAGAGTAAGAAATGGAGTGGGAAGAGAGGGAGAGAAAGAAAGTGAGAGAGGGAGATATATAAAGGGAGGGGGAGAGAGGGAGAGTAAGAAATGGAGTGGGAAGAGAGGGAGATAAAGAAAGGGAGGGAGGGAGAGATAGTAAGGGAGTGGGAGAGTATGATGAGGATAGGGATGAGAGAGATTCTAAGAAATGGAGAGGGATGAGAAAGACAGGGGACGAGAAAAGAGGATGAGGGAGAGGAAAGAGAAGGGAATACGAGAGTGCGGGAGAAATATAAAAGAGAGGGAGGAGAGGGACACAAAGAAAAGGAGAGGGAAAGAAAGAAAGAGAAAGGAAAGAGAGGGAGAACTCGAAGGGGAGTAAGAAGAGAGGGAAAGAATGAGGTAAGAGGAGATATGACGTTGAGGGTGAAAAAGAGAGGGAGAGAAAGAAATGGAGAAGGAAGAGAGGAAGAGAAAAGAGGAAGATAGAAGAGAGGTAGAGGATGAGGGGTGGGAGGAAAAGGAGGTGCGATAGTGGATAATGAGGGATTGAAAGAAATGGAGAGTTAAAGAAAGAGTAAGGGAAGAGAAGGGGATACGACAGTGAGGGAGAAAAGAAAGAGAAAAAGAAAGAAGGAGGGAAGAGAAGGGGATATGACAGTGAAAGGGAAGAAGAGAGAAAGAAGAGAGAGCGAGGGAAGATTAGAAAAAAACGAGAGAATAAGAAAATAAGATAAAATAAAAAGAAGGATAGGAAGAAAGAGCGATAATCTCTTTCCCACAGGAAGACATACGGAAGGAAGTTGAGGCGAAGAAATGAAAAATAGGGAACATAAGGAAACTGGCGAAACTGGAATAAAATAACGAAACGCGAGAGAGAAAAAAAAATAAAAAACATAAGCAGTAGATAAAAGGTTAAAGGGAGAAAATAATTAGACAAGGTAAAACAGTAATGAAAAAAAATGCAAAGGGGGAAGGAAAACAATAGACAAAAGTAAAAATAAGAATTGTATAGAGGGAAAGAAAACTGTAGACGAATGAGGACAAAGGGGAAAATAACGAGAAGACAGAAAGAAAAGGAGGGAAACGCGCTGACAGGAAGGGATGAGAAGAGGGAAGAGGCAAAAGCAAAGAGCAGAGAGATAACGACTAAAGAAGACGAAGAGGAAGGAGGAAAGGAAGGCGGGAGGAGAGGAGGAAGGCCTGATATCAAGGACGCTAGATCTTGGCACGCGCCCAAGACGGTCCTGCATCACGGGAGGCGCCCCGGAGGAAGAGGGGACTCGCTGGAGTAGAAGGAAGAGGGACTCGGGCGTGGAAAGGAGGGGCGGGGCGGGGAAAGGAAGGAATGAAGGGAGAGGGCCGTGGGAAGGAGGGAAATAACGGAGAGGCGCGTGGGAAGGAGGGAATGAAGGGAGAGGGGCGTGGGAAGGGGCGTGGGAAGGAGGGACTAACGGAGGGCGGAATGAGGGGCGTGGAAAGGAGGGAATGGGGGGAGGCGCGTGGGAAGGACTAAGGGAAGAGGAAAGGAACGGAGACGGGGTCGAGTGAATGGGAAAGGAGAGAGACTGGTAGACAAGGAAAAGAGGAAGCGATGAGGGCGGGCGAAAAGTGTGAAAAGGAAGGACTGAGAAACCCGGAGGCGGGGGATGGCGAGGAGGATAGGGGGTCCAGGGGGACGCTGAGGATAGGAGGCACCGGGCATGGGGGAAGCGGAAGTACTCGAGGCTGGAGAGGATGAACTATAGAGAGATGAAGTACTGGGGCGTGATAGAGGGGAGCTAATGATGCTTGGAGGGCGGGAGGCCTGGGTGTGTAAATGACAGGAGGTCGGGAGGTGAAGGGAGAGAGAGGAGGTCAGGAGGAGGTCGGGAGGTGAAGGGAGAGGGAGGAGGTCAGGAGGAGGTCAGGAGGAGGTCGGGAGATGAAGGGAGAGGGAGGAGGTCAGGAGGAGGTTAGGAGGAGGTCGGGAGGCGAAAGGAGAGGGAGGAGGTCAGGAGGAGGTCGGGAGGTGAAGGGAGTGGGAGGAGGTCAGGAGGAGGTCAGGAGGAGGTCGGGAGGTGCAGGGAGAGGGAGGAGGTCAGGAGGAGGTCGGAAGGCGAAGGGAGAGGGAGGAGGTCAGGAGGAGGTCGGGAGGTAAAGGGAGAGGGAGGAGGTCAGGTGGAGGTCAGGAGGAGGTCGGGAGGCGATGGGAGAGGGAGGAGGTCAGGAGGAGGTCTGGAGGTGCAGGGAGAGGGAGGAGGTCGGGAGGAGGTCGGGAAGTGCAGGGAGAGGGAGGGGGTCAGGAGGAGGTCAGGAGGTGCAGGGAGAGGGAGGAGGTCAGGAGGAGGTCGGGAGGTGCAGGGAGAGGGAGGAGGTCGGGAGGAGGTCGGGAAGTGCAGGGAGAGGGAGGGGGTCAGGAGGAGGTCGGGAGGAGGTCGGGAAGTGCAGGGAGAGGGAGGAGGTCGGGAGGAGGTCAGGAGGAGGTCAGGAGGTGCAGGAAGAGGGAGGAGGTCGGGAGGAGGTCGGGAAGGGCAGGGAGAGGGAGGGGGTCAGGAGGAGGTCGGGAGGTGCAGGGAGAGGGAGGAGGTCAGGAGGAGGATGGGAGGTGCAGGGACAGGGAGGAGGTCGGGAGGAGGTCGGGAAGTGCAGGGAGAGGGAGGAGGTCGGGAGGAGGTCAGGAGGAGGTCGGGAGGTGCAGGAAGAGGGAGGAGGTCAGGATGAGGTCAGGAGGAGGTCGGGAGGTGAAGGGAGGCGAAGGGAGAGAGAGGAGGTCAGGAGGAGGTCAGGAGGAGGTCGGGAGGCGAAGAGAGAGGGAGGAGGTCAGGAGGAGGTCAGGAGGAGGTCGGGAGGCGAAGGGAGAGGGAGGAGGTCAGGAGGAGGTCAGGAGGAAGTCGGGAGGAGGTCAGGAGGAGGTCGGGAGGAGGTCGGGAGGTGAAGGGAGAGGGAGGAGGTCAGGAGGAAGTCAGGAGGAGGTCGGGAGGCGAAGGGAGAGGGAGGAGGTCAGGAGGAGGTCAGGAGGAGGTCAGGAGGAGGTCGGGAGGAGGTCAGGAGGAGGTCGGGAGGTGAAGGGAGAGGGAGGAGGTCAGGAGGAGGTCAGGAGGAGGTTGGGAGGCGAAGGAAGAGGGAGGAGGTCAGGAGGAGGTCAGGAGGAGGTCGGGAGGAGGTCAGGAGGAGGTCGGGAGGAGGTCGGGAGGTGAAGGGAGAGGGAGGAGGTCAGGAGGAGGTCGGGAGGTGCAGGGAGAGGGAGGAGGTCAGGAGGAGGTCGGGAGGTGCAGGGAGAGGGAGGAGGTCCGGAGGAGGTCAGGAGGTGAAGGGAGAGGGAGGAGGTCAGGAGGAGGTCGGGAGGTGAAGGGAGAGGGAGGAGGTCAGGAGGAGGTCGGGAGGTGCAGGGAGAGGGAGGAGGTCAGGAGGAGGTCAGGAGGTGAAGGGAGAGGGAGGAGGTCAGGAGGAGGTCGGGAGGTGAAGGGAGAGGGAGGAGGTCAGGAGGAGGTCGGGAGGTGCAGGGAGAGGGAAGAGGTCAGGAGGAGGTCGGGAGGCGAAGAGAGAGGGAGGAGGTCAGGAGGAGGTCAGGAGGAGGTCGGGAGGCGAAGGGAGAGGGAGGAGGTCAGGAGGAGGTCAGGAGGAGGTCGGGAGGTGAAGGGAGAGGGAGGAGGTCAGGAGGAGGTCAGGAGGAGGTCGGGAGGAGGTCAGGAGGAGGTCGGGAGGAGGTCGGGAGGTGAAGGGAGAGGTTGGTCAGGAGGAAGTCAGGAGGAGGTCGGGAGGCGAAGGGAGAGGGAGGAGGTCAGGAGGAGGTCAGGAGGAGGTCGGGAGGAGGTCAGGAGGAGGTCGGGAGGTGAAGGGAGAGGGAGGAGGTCAGGAGGAGGTCAGGAGGAGGTTGGGAGGCGAAGGAAGAGGGAGGAGGTCAGGAGGAGGTCAGGAGGAGGTCGGGAGGAGGTCAGGAGGAGGTCGGGAGGAGGTCGGGAGGTGAAGGGGAGAGGGAGGAGGTCAGGAGTAGGTCGGGAGGTGCAGGGAGAGGGAGGAGGTCAGGAGGAGGTCGGGAGGTGCAGGGAGAGGGAGGAGGTCAGGAGGAGGTCAGGAGGTGAAGGGAGAGGGAGGAGGTCAGGAGGAGGTCGGGAGGTGAAGGGAGAGGGAGGAGGTCAGGAGGAGGTCGGGAGGTGAAGGGAGAGGGAGGAGGTCAGGAGGAGGTCGGGAGGTGCAGGGAGAGGGAGGAGGTCAGGAGGAGGTCAGGAGGTGAAGGGAGAGGGAGGAGGTCAGGAAGAGGTCGGGAGGTGCAGGGAGAGGGAGGAGGTCAGGAGGAGGTCAGGAGGTGAAGGGAGAGGGAGGAGGTCAGGAGGAGGTCGGGAGTGAAGGGAGAGGGAGGAGGTCAGGAGGAGGTCGGGAGGTGCAGGGAGAGGGAGGGAGGTCAGGAGGAGGTCAGGAGGTGAAGGGAGAGGGAGGAGGTCAGGAGAGGTCGGGAGGTGAAGGGAGAGGGAGGAGGTCAGGAGGAGGTCAGGAGGTGAAGGGAGAGGGAGGAGCTCAGGAGGAGGTCAGGAGGAGGTCGGGAGGCGAAGGGAGAGGGAGGAGGTCAGGAGGAGGTCAGGAGGGTGAAGGGAGAGGGAGGAGGTCAGGAGGAGGTCGGGAGGAGGTCGGGAGGCGGAGGGAGAGGGAGGAGGTCAGGAGGAGGTCGGGAGGTGCAGGGAGAGGGAGGAGGTCAGGAGGAGGTCGGGAGGTGAAGGGAGAGGGAGGAGGTCAGGAGGAGCTCAGGAGGTGAAGGGAGAGGGAGGAGGTCAGGAGGAGGTCGGGAGGTGAAGGGAGAGGGAGGAGGTCAGGAGGAGGTCGGGAGGTGCAGGGAGAGGGAAGAGGTCAGGAGGAGGTCGGGAGGCGAAGGGAGAGGGAGGAGGTCAGGAGGAGCTCAGGAGGTGAAGGGAGAGGGAGGAGCTCAGGAGGAGGTCAGGAGGAGGTCGGGAGGTGCAGGGAGAGGGAGGAGGTCAGGAGGAGGTCGGGAGGTGAAGGGAGAGGGAGGAGGTCAGGAGGAGGTCGGGAGGTGAAGGGAAAGGGAGGAGGTCAGGAGGAGGTCGGGAGGAGGTCGGGAGGTGAAGGGAGAGGGAGGAGGTCAGGAGGAGGTCAGGAGGAGGTCGGGAGGTGAAGGGAGAGGGAGGAGGTCAGGAGGAGGTCAGGAGGAGGTCGGGAGGTGAAGGGAGAGGGAGGAGGTCAGGAGGAGGTCGGGAGGTGAAGGGAGAGGGAGGAGGTCAGGAGGAGGTCGGGAGGTGAAGGGGAGAGGGAGGAGGTCAGGAGGAGGTCGGGAGGTGCAGGGAGAGGGAGGAGGTCAGGAGGAGGTCGGGAGGCGAAGGGAGAGGGAGGAGGTCAGGAGGAGGTCGGGAGGTGAAGGGAGAGGGAGGAGGTCAGGAGGAGGTCGGGAGGTGAAGGGAGAGGGAGGAGGTCAGGAGGAGGTCGGGAGGCGAAGGGAGAGGGGAGGAGGTCAGGAGAAGGTCGGGAGGTGAAGGGAGAGGGAGGAGGTCAGGAGGAGGTCGGGAGGTGCAGGGAGAGGGAGGAGGTCAGGAAGAGGTCGGGAGGAGGTCGGGAGGTGAAGGGAGAGGGAGGAGGTCAGGAGGAGGTCGGGAGGTGCAGGGAGAGGGAGGAGGTCAGGAGGAGGTCAGGAGGTGAAGGGAGAGGGAGGAGGTCAGGAGGAGGTCGGGAGGAGGTCGGGAGGCGGAGGGAGAGGGAGGAGGTCAGGAGGAGGTCGGGAGGAGGTCGGGAGGCGAAGGGAGAGGGAGGAGGTCAGGAGGAGGTCGGGAGGTGAAGGGAGAGGGAGGAGGTCAGGAAGAGGTCGGGAGGCGAAGGGAGAGGGAGGAGGTCAGGAGGAGGTCGGGAGGTGCAGGGAGAGGGAGGAGGTCAGGAGGAGGTCGGGAGGCGAAGGGAGAGGGAGGAGGTCAGGAGGAGGTCAGGAGGTGAAGGGAGAGGGAGGAGGTCAGGAGGAGGTCGGGAGGAGGTCGGGAGGCGGAGGGAGAGGGAGGAGGTCAGGAGGAGGTCGGGAGGTGCAGGGAGAGGGAGGAGGTCAGGAGGAGGTCGGGAGGTGCAGGGAGAGGGAGGAGGTCAGGAGGAGGTCGGGAGGTGCAGGGAGAGGGAGGAGGTCAGGAGGAGGTCGGGAGGTGAAGGGAGAGGGAGGAGGTCAGGAGGAGGTCAGGAGGTGAAGGGAGAGGGAGGAGGTCAGGAGGAGGTTGGGATGCGAAGGGAGAGGGAGGAGGTCAGGAGGAGGTCGGGAGGTGCAGGGAGAGGGAGGAGGTCAGGAGGAGGTCGGGAGGAGGTCGGGAGGCGGAGGGAGAGGGAGGAGGTCAGGAGGAGGTCGGGAGGTGCAGGGAGAGGGAGGAGGTCGGGAAGAGGTCGTTGGCACAGAGATTTTTTCTCAATTTTTTTCTCCCTTCCTATTTTTTTTTCTTCGGAAATTTTTATTTATCACATATATAATGTATAAAGGAAATGACCGTAAGAGGTAGTGGAAGGTTTGGCATAAAACGAGAGGGAAAAAAGGGAGGCTGACAGAGTGAGGGGGCGATTGCAGGACAGAAAATAAGAAATAAAAATCATAACAAATACTTAAAATAGACGCGTCAACAGGAGAAACACCAATTGCCTATCTCTGTAAATGATAAAGCTGGAGTCAGAAGATAAAAGGAGAGAAAGAGAGGAAGAGAAAAAGGAAGAGGTAGAAGGAGAGGGAGAGGGATAGATAAGGAGGACAGGGAGAAGGAGATTGAGGGGGGGAGACTGTGAGGAACAAGGTCTTTAGGAAAATGGGAGTAAGTAGTAGAAGGAAAACGCGAGTTAGAAGAGAGTGGAGGCGGTTTGTCAGAAATAACAGCCCTATATGGACTGCTGAAAAGGAAGGAGATGAAGATGAAGACATAAACGAAGACGGACACGAAGATAAAGATATACATAAAGAATAATGTAAAGGCATAGATGAAAAAAGTGAAGATAAGGATCAAGATAAAATGATGAAAAAGACGAAGATCAAGCACTTACAAGGGGGATGTGAAGGGCACGAGGGTCCTAAAGACAGGGGATTCGTAAGGGACACGAGAGGAAGACCAGATGGTATGAGTGAGCAATATTCCCGCATCGTCGACGTATTTGAACTAAGGTAAGAGAAGATGAAAGAGAGAGGAAGAATGAACGGAAAAAAGTACAATCTAAGGAAAAGAAGAAAAAAAAAAGATTGAATGACAAAGAACAAAGAAAATAGACAAACTTGGATATAAGTGAAGACGTGACGAAATCAATGAACGAAAGAAAATGAAGAATCGAAAATCTAAGGCAGTGAGACAAAAAGGAGAAAAGGAGAGAAAAAACGAGAAAAATGAGAGAGAAAAGGAAGAATGAGATCCGTGTCTGCTTATGCCCCGTCGACGTTGGTGTGACTTCGGGAAGAAATATATGATCAAGAGACTCTGGGAAAATCATCAACGGTCCGAGATG
>NC_061858.1:10154545-10164545 GCF_019202785.1 Penaeus chinensis
TGTTTTATGGACTTAGATTCAGCTGGTATCTTGAGGATTCGTGTTCGGCTGCTGTTTTATGGATGCGTGTTCAGCTGCTGTCTAGGGGATTCGTGCCTGTCTGGCTGTTCCCAGTATTTTGTATCCAACTGTTTTCTCAGCGATTCGTGTTTGTCTGTTGCTTCGGAAATTCCATTTTGGCTATTGTCTCGAAGATTAATTCGCGTCTGTTATCACATGAATTCGCGTCCGTGCGTGTTTCGTGTTCCGTTCTTGGTAATGGTTTTGGAGGTTCCTCTCTGTTCAGTTTTGGTCTCGGGGATTCGTGTTCAGCTGGTTTGGGATTCGTGGTTTATTTTCGTGTTGTCTCGGAGATTCAAATTGGTTAGTACAGGAAACTAATTCACAGAAACTGGTGTTTGATGGTGTTTGTACAATATATCATTCCGTTTATACATATCTTAATGTGTACAGGTGTACAT
The DNA here is from genome assembly GCF_019202785.1 of Penaeus chinensis. Lineage (NCBI taxonomy): Eukaryota > Metazoa > Arthropoda > Malacostraca > Decapoda > Penaeidae > Penaeus > Penaeus chinensis. The sequence continues at coordinate 10,155,007 of NC_061858.1, forward strand.
TTGTGTATTTGTATGAATGCAAATGTAGATATCTGTGCATGAGTATGGTAGCACGTTGACACGGTAAATAGGTAGAGTTGCATCACTCTATCAATATTTTTTTTTATAAATATGTGTTGACATACATATATGGACAAAAATAAAGAGTCGGCATTTAATGAAAATTATTGTTTTTGAAACTCTTGACTATTATATAAAATCTTGGTTCCTCATATTTGATGATCACATAATACTAATTTAGAAGAACCATTTAATAATCATTAAGAAGAGATAATTATAAAACCTTCGGATGCTCGTGCGAATTAGCTCATGTGGCGTGTCCGAAAAAGTGCTCACCATTTGAGGATCCGTGTTTAGCTGTTGTCTAAGGGATTTGTGTTCAGTTGTTGTCTCATGTGCGCCTGTTGTCTTAGTGATTCATGTTCGTCTGTTATCTGTGGATATTCGTGTGTTCAACTGTTGTCTCTGGGAATCGTGTTCAGTTCTTGCTTCTTAGTTTCATATTAGTCTTTCTGAATGTAATCTTGGATATTTATTTTGTTTTGCCCATGTGATTTTCCCTTTTCTTTCTTTTTCTAATTCATAAGGGATTTGTAATCGGATATCTGCAGGCTTCGTTGCTGGATGTTTTCAGGAATTTCAGGTTTTGGTGATCGGCTCTGCCTCTTCGGAGTCTCGGCTTTGCATTTATTTATATTCTTCGTAAACGTTTCAGAAATTCGCTGTGTTTACGTTGTCATGAATTAAAGTTTACGCAGCCATGAATTAAGGCCTGTCGAAGTGATCCAGCGTTCAAAGTATAAAACCATTTGTCACTGGCGCACCAGCATCCGAACGGGGCTGGCCACAAGGCTTCCCGCGCTGGCTCCTCGCCGATGCTTTTATGTGCACCAGTGAAGATGAAAATTAAAAATTAGAGAGGCCATAAAACACCCAAAGAGGCGTAAGGAAGCACTGACTCATGGCATTGACTCATAAGTCATCTCGTTTTATGGCATGTGAATAGAAAGAGTATAAAGTGCGAGTGTTTTCATCCGCTACTGATCATTTTTTCTAGTGCTGTGTTCGTGGAAATATTTTATATACATACATTGCTGAGAGCTCGAAGAAATCTTCTAGAATAATCCTGCACCTCAAACTGCGGAAATTTTCGAGAATAAAAGTCAGTTTAGCGAGAATAACAACTAGGCTCTTTTTTCTGTCGACTGAGAATTGCGAGTCGCTGATGGCCAATGTTAAATTCATATTTCAACCATTAGCCTAGAGACTTGGCTCGTAATGGTAAGTCATGGGAGATTCCGCTCCAGGATCTTTATTGCAGCTCACCATCACCCTCCTTCCTACGCCATCCTCACTTCCTTGCCTCCTTCACGCTGTCTCCCCCTCCTTTGTTCCTTTTCCCTTATCTCCGCGTCTTCTTCCCTGCCTTTCGCCTCGTCCCTTATCTGGATGTTGTCGTTCTTCGAGTCTTCTTTCCTCTTTTTATCTCCAGCTTCGTTCTGCATCTCCCTCGGCTTTGTCTTTCATCGTGTTCTTGATATTTTCTTTCTGTCTTTGTTCTGTTTCCCATTTTTTCGAATCTCATTACGTTTATCTCGTCTACCCATTCCCACGTTCACACACATACACCGGAGCTGTTCTTTTAATACTTCCATTGCTTTCATCCTCGCACTTTTCTATCTCCATCTTTATCAGCCATATTTCCGCACCGTTATTTTCCTACTGTGCCACCATAGCACTGTCCATCTTAAAAGGTCGATTACGTCTAATGCAATACCCTTACTATCGCGCCATCTTAGCATTTCGTTGATTAGCGCTTCAGGTGAGCTCGCACCATTTTAGCGTTTTATTTACGTCGGGTATAACTGCGTCTAGAATGCCTTCCTTCCCATTACCGCTCGCACCATCCCAGCATTCTGTAACATAGCATTTCGGACACGTTTAGTGTGAATTCCATCCCAGTACCACTCGGGCCATTTCTGTTGCGTCTTCTCAGATCACCGATTTTTTTTTGTTTTTGTTTTACAGCTTTGCTTCCCCCTGGCTGTGTCTGCCGCCTCGTCATGTCGCCCTCATTCATTTCGGTGTTTCCTGATTCGTCCGTAATGCTTCCTTTCCTGAATAGTGTGTGTGTGTTTTCCAGACCATTATCCTTATCTGCGCTCATCTGTTTCCGTGTGCAGAGTGTTTTCCTATGTGATAGTGTAGACAACATCCAAGGGACAACAGAGAGCAGAATGATTTTAGTCGCTAAAAGTATGCTAAATTATTTACCATCTAAAGCGGAGTATTCCCTGGTCTTCCTTAATGATGAAGGGTTTGAATGTGAACTCTCAGGAAAATTATAAATAAACTTCAAATATAATCTTTATGACGGATAATACATCAGGTGTGAAACGGATTTGGCTTATTTGAAGATTACACTGCTAAATAAACATTCCCCTCTCTCTCTCTCTCTCTCTCTCTCTCTCTCTCTCTCTCTCTCTCTCTCTCTCTCTCTCTCTCTCTCTCTCTCTCTCTCTCTCTCTCTCTCTCTCTCTCTCTCTCTCGCTCTCTCCCCATCCCTCTTTCTCTACATATTTATGTGCATGACATATTTATACAGCTAAACGTTTGTGCATGAACGCGTGTGATTGTTTGCCTTTGTTCAGCTACGTCCCCACTCGCAGCTATAACTCCCTCCTCCTTTTTCGTTCCATCCTCTAGGGCTTCCACTTTCTGCATTATACACTAAGGCATCACTTGATTTAATCGTCGCATAAACTATCAGATAATATGAAGAAGATATTACGATGGCGTTGAAAGAAGCAATATCGTAATGTTGGCAACAAGGATACGATGCTGAGGAAAGGAGAGTGGACGAGGCTGGAAGAAAGGGGGAGAGATATAACGTGGAGCAAGATGGTGTGTTACAAGATGAGGTAAGATTGAACGTGAAGACAGAATGCACACGTGATGAGACTGAATGTGAAGAAAGACTTGAACGTGAAAAAAGACAGCGTGAAGTAAGACTGGACGTGAAATAAGACTGAACGTAGGGAGAGGGGGTAAGATTGACCGTAAAGTCAGATTTAACGTAAGGTTATGTGACGCGCACCCGTAATGCAGGAATGCGTGGGTGGCGTGTCACAAAGCCTCGCATCACTCACAGCCGCTGGAGAGCCGAACTGGTGAAGCAAATGTGACTGGGCCGAGATGGAATGGAGGGCCTAATCTGATGCATCGAAGGCCGTGTGTCTTTGTCTCTCGGTGTGTGGTATAAGATGGGATGAGATTCTGTCCTTTTTTTATATGATGTGTAATAATTTTCCTGGCTTTGGAGGGGGGCGGGTGAATAGAGAAAGGGAGAGAGGGGGAGGGGCAGAGAGAAAGAGAGAAAGAGAGAGAGAGAAGGAGGGAGGGCGGGAGGGATGGAGGGAGGAAGGAAGAGTTAGAAGAGAGAGAGGATATAAAGAGTGAGAAAGGGAGAGAGGGGAAAGGAAGAAAGAGAGAAAGAGAGAGAGGGGAAAGGAAGAGAGAGGGGAAAGGAAGAGAGAGAGAGAGAGAGAGAGCGAGAGAGAGAGAGAGAGAGAGAGAGAGAGAGAGAGAGAGAGAGAGAGAGAGAGAGAGAGAGAGAGAGAGAGAGAGAGAGAGAGAGAGAGAGAGAGAGAGAGAGAGAGAGAGAGAGAGAGAGAGAGAGAGAGAGAGAGAGAGAGAGAGAGGAGAGAGAGAGAGAGAGAGAGAGAGAGAGAGAGAGAGAGAGAGAGAGAGAGGAGAGAGAGAGAGAGAGAGAGAGAGAGAGAGAGAGAGAGAGAGAGAGAGAGAGAGAGAGAGAGAGAGAGAGAGAGAGAGAGAGAGAGAGAGAGAGAGAGAGAGAGAGAGAGGGGAGAGAGAGGACTGAGAAAGAGAGAGACAAGGAGGGAAGCAATGAGAAAGAGAGTGAGAGAGAGGATGAGAAGAGTGCGAAAGAGAGAGGGAGGGAAGGAAGGAGAGAGAGAGAGAGGTGAGACCGTGAAGAAGACTTCAGACGAAAGAAACAGAGAAGCAAAAAGATGGAAGTCCAGGCAACGGGCAATAGTGTGGAAGCAGATTCGAAAACCAAAGGGACGTGGGAACCTTCCTCAAAAAGGAGACGGAAACTTTCGAGTGAATTAAGACTAAGAGGAATCTAGCGAGCCACCATTGCCGAAAGTTGCCCTATGTTCACTATTTAGTTATCCTCGGTACACCAATATCACTTCGAAGAGCGACGTGTCATATTGCAATGTATAATTGAATTCTTCATCTGCACGTAATGCAACAGCACCGTGCCAAGCCACAGCCACCCGAAACGAATTACATTTTGTTTTGACTGTAACACAATTACGTCCTCAACAAATCAGCAAATGGAACATTTATACATATTATTTTTACAAAATATCACTGCAGTAAGCATTCCAGTATCTAATGGTACCGGCGTGTAAGGCTGGTCTACCGCGCCGGTGGGATAATGGGAAAGGGCTGAGGGCCCGACCCAGCGGGTTAAGTCCATGCACATACGGGATCTGAAGTATGGTTTGGGCGGGCTTGATGACTGGGGCATTGTGGGTAACTGCAGTAAATTCAAATTCCAAATTCCGGTTAGTCGTTATAAATAGCAAATTATTACGGGTTACCCGTATTAAGCATTGTCGTTTTATAATCATGTGCAGGAATATATTTTTGACAACAGAGATAACTATAGTATTTTGTTTCCCATCGTGGCATCGATACTTTACACTAAAAGCATATTTTGATATCCGTTCATACAGCAGCGTGGCAGGCAGATTTGAGGGTGCACTTATTTGACGTGGTCTTCAATCAGAATTACTGACACTGACAGGAAATAACAAGGAGTTTATTGTTACCTTAATTTTGCGCAGAATTTGCATGGATGCTGACATTCGCTCCGGATATATCGAGATGCTGGCGTGGCGGGGCGAAGCAAAGGTCCGATATGAAACAGAACTTATCGAAATAGCAGCAACACATAGGGTTCTCCGATATGCTGACGTAACGCGGCCTCAAGGCAAGGGAATTGTTAAAAAGCCCAGAACTCTCCAACCTCCTGACTGAATGACTGCCACACAGGCTGGTCCGGCGTCTGCCACCTCGATCGCAAACGACTGCTAATGGCGTGATATTCCGAGAATTAACGACAGATTTCCGGACACAGTTTTCCTCTTCTTTTCATCCCCCTTAAGAAATCCTCGAGCGGCGGCGGTCGGGGCGTAGGATGGGGCTGGGGGGGGAGGGCGGCGGGGAGGTGGAGGATGTGGCACCACTGTGAACACTTTGGGAGGGGGGGAGGGGGGCCGGTGGAGGGGGGGGATGAAGCACGCCATTCTCGCCCTTGCCGACCACAGCCCTTGACGTCATCATACTGGAGTATATTGCGCGCGCGCGGACCGTTTTCTGAATGAATGCTGTAATCCCCTTCGTGAATGGATTGGCACACCAACATGCGCACAACCACAATATTTTTCTTTTCTTTTTTGTACTTAACCTATATGAACATCATGAAGTAAATGTGCAGGGGGATTCATACACGCAAAATGTGAACTCAACATACATGGCAGTGTTCATAAGGGATGATGCAATAAAACTGAACTGAAGTTTATAAAAGCAATGAGAAGCGGTTTTATAATTTTCTGATCATTTGCGTGATAGCTCCTCGGACACAGAGAACGGCGCCAATCTCGGAAGCCAGTCCTTACTACCCACCTTCCGTATAATTAAATAAAAATAAGCCCAGCGATCAAATAACGCGGGAAAAGAACCAGCGCGTGAAATTAAAAAGGAGAGATTTAAAGCCACATGTGGAATTTAAAAAGGTGTAATGAAATAAATTGGCTTTTCCATCCCCGCCCGAGAAAGGATTCTGGCCATAGTTTCGTGATTTTGCTTTCGGGCGTTTGGAAACTGTGCTATTCTTCATCTTCCTTTTATCTCTATTTCTTCTTATCATCTACTTTTTATCTTTATTTCTTCTTCTCCTACATCACCATCATCAGTATCATCATCATCATCATCATCATCATCGTTATCATCACCATCATTATCATCATCATCATCATTATCATCATTATCATCATCATTATCATCATCATTATCATCATCATCATCATCATCATCATCATCATCATCATCATCACCATCATCATCATCATCATCATCATCATTATCATCACCATCATTATCATCATCATCATTATCAATATCATCATCATCATTATCATCAATATCATCATCATCTTCATCAATATCATCATCAACATCACCACGATCATCATCAATATCATCACCATCATCATTATCACCATCATCACCATCATCATCATCATCAATATCATCACACCACCATCCCTTCTTCATCTTTTCATCTTTCATCTTCCAACTTTTTCTCCTTTCAATTTTTTTCTTCTTTTCTATTGTTCTGCTCCTTTTTTTGGCGGGCTTTATTGGTGTAAAGTGAGGCGAAGCGAAGGAGATATTCGTGATGAGTTTCGTGCGCGGGATTGGCCTCGTCCGAATGAGGTGTGAGGCGAATGATATTTGTGAGTAAATGGGAAAGAGGAAAGGGGGAGAATCGTGACGTGAGAGAAGGTGATTTATGGGTGAGAAAGAGAGGGGGAAAAAAACAAAACAATCTTAGGCTTCGAAATGTGTTTCTATTTTTTTTTTTTTTTTTTCGGTCTTCCCGTAGCAATCGGGAGGGAATCAAAGGCGTCTCTGCAGGGGAAAAAAAATGTTTTCTTTTTCCCTAATATCTTTCTTATATAAACCTCATTATCATTCATTGAATATATCTTTATTAAGTGGGGAATCTAGGTCGTTCTGAATGATATAATGTATCTGAAAACTACTGAAAATCTTGTCCTGAAAAAATAATTCTTCCTCATTTAATATTCTTCGGTAATGTTCTCTTCCCTGCATCACCTAAAAAAAAAGAAACGATAAAAAGAGAGAAAGAAAGAAAGAGAGAGAGAGAGTGAGAGAGAGAGAGAGAGAGAGAGAGAGAGAGAGAGAGAGAGAGAGAGAGAGAGAGAGAGAGAGAGAGAGAGAGAGAGAGAGAGAGAGAGAATGTAGAATGATGTTACGTTATCGCGCCTGTCGGTGCCGTTCTCTTCAACAAATGGCACCAATACGAATGGTTAAACGTTACTATCCCGGAATGCTGGCACGCCTGAATCTGTGAAGTGCTGGTAACACAGTCTCAAGAGTGCATGTTGGTTTTACTTTTTCCACGCGAGTTCGTCGATGTTGCAGACGAGCTTAAACACCACTAAACCTCAAATGTAAACACGTGTAAATATTTACATTATATATTATAAGGGAGAATTACTTTAAGGATAAAGAAAAGTGTAACAAGATAAAAATGTAGAAAGACATTTGAGTAAAAAAAATTATTGCCATTAAATGTAGCAAAGAGCGAGACAGAAGTTGCTATCTCTTGGCGCAGGCGAGCACAGATGAGAGAGTCGGAGGCAAATTGCAAACACTGATAAATTGCTCGACAAAAATACTGCAATCAAAGACATCACTTTAAGAAAGATAGATAATGACAAGCAATAAAAGAAAACAGAGATTACGATAGGGAGAAAAGAACTGGAGGCAAGTGAGAAAGAAACGAGAGGAAAGATATCAAGTTGAGAGAGGAGAGAGGGGCGACTCGCGTAATGATGATCCCAAAACAAGAACGCTTATTTACACATTAGGCCGAGAGCCCTTTTTTATCACACACCCGCCCAATAAAAGTAAAAGCGAGTTCGCACATCTCTCTGCCAACTAATTTGTCAGACGTGAGAGCAGGGCCAACTACACGAGAACTTTGCGGGCAGGAGATCTCGCTTGTTTTCCAGCTACTGTGGTTTCTCACGCACTGCCATGTTCCCCGCCCCCTGATCCTGCCCCTTCCATTCTCCTACCCCCTTCCCCTACTCCTTCTCATTTCCTTCCTCTTCCCTCCCCCATTCCCCTCTCTTTCTCCCTCTCCCTCTCTCTCTCCCGCTCCTCCCCCTTCCCCTTCCCCTTCCCCTTCCCCTTCCCCTCTCCATCTCCCTCTCCCTCGCCCCTCCCCCATCCCCTCTTCCCTTTTTCCTTTCACAAGGTCGCAAAAACTGGGGCACACGCACGAATGCGCACGTAATTGTACTAAAGAAAGAAAGGGGGAGAGAAGGAGAGACAAACGGACACAAAGAAAGACAGACAGACAGAAGGAGGAAAGGAAAAAAGAGCAAAAGACAAAATCTAAAACTCCGTCAACACAGGGCCTGAAGCGAATATAGAGAAACTGGACAAAGTTTAAAAGTAATGTGAACTGTGGTTACAGATTAGAGCTATAAATAGACTTTAACGTCCACCACAAAGCGTTTCACACACCATAGTCGCCATAAACCTGAGTCCTCAAGAATTACACAGCACACGGTTTCCTTTTGTGAATAAGGCAACTTTTTGTTGTTGTTGTTGTTGTTGCTGTTACTGTTGTTGTTATTGTTGCTTTTGTGTTGTTGTTGATAATATTGTTGTTCCTTCAACAGTTACATGGTTCTCGTGACAATATAGACTAATACTACTTTATGCTGTTCCTAGAACCGATATTCTTTTCCATACTGCGTACACAACTGACTTTGTTAAAAACATGTCCTGTGTGTAATGCAGAATCATAAAGCCACAAAATTTACGACTGTATGTATAGAATGAGCATGTCGCCCGCCTTTTGTTGCTTTGGAATGTATATGTAATAGAGATTCAGACAAAATTTTGATGAATACAATGGGCTTGTGAATACGATATCCAAATGTTAAGTTATACACCCTATTCTTCTTCTGTTAAAAGATATCGAAGAATGACACGTGGAAGTCTAAATCAAAGTCTGATTGTCTTTTACTGAATAATCAGTTGTTATTCTTTATAGGAGAGCGTTTGATGTTCGTCATTTAAGGATGTCCGACTCACTGGTGTTGGAAGCTTATTAATATTACAACAGTAGACTTATCCGATTAATTTGGAAAATAATATGCAACGAGATCAGTAAATAAACAATCAGACATGTGACTTACCTGATTAATGCACTTCCATCATATTTTCTATAGAATTTTATATCACGTTAGCCACACAAGAACTTTCCTCGTTGGTTGTACTAGAAACCGATCTCATTATCGAAGAGTGTGTACAAGGTAAGTAAAATTTTTAAAAAATGCGTTTTTATAAAACCACACTCTCTTGAAAACTCCGACCCTGTTGAGATAATGATTTTAAGTCTCCCTTAAAGACGCGCCATTAAGGATATCGTTTAGAACTTATCTGCACTGACCTTCGAATGGAAACTATTATACGTTGGTTCAAAAGCTAGAAAATATATTTATTTTTGTACACATAACTTTATGTAGTATTTTGTTTTTAATTCTGTTCTGCAGTACCGGTCTAAATCAACTTTGATTGACATCGTTGCTGTATTGATAAGTAAATTTAGCTCCTTGTTAGGTATTTTTACGTTTTCCTTCACATCTTGGCATAAAGAAATCAATCATCGAAGATAA
>NC_061858.1:10169545-10174545 GCF_019202785.1 Penaeus chinensis
TTCTTGAAGTAAGTACGTTTTTTGTTTGTGTTCACCCTGCATTTATAGCACACGTAGGCGATTTGAAATGAAATGTTTGAGTTGCGTATTCATTTTAATGAGATCAAATTCCATTATTTCCTATGGAAGTTATTTTTGTAATAAATCAAATGAGTGTTAGTGTTATTAGATATCGCATGTAGGCCTATGTAACAAGATCACCGGACCATTCAGTCATTTGTCAAAGTCATAAATAAATGACCTTATATGTAAAACAGAATAAGAATAATTGACTAATGTAAATGTCTTTAGGAAGAAATGACTGATGGGATATAGGTAAATATAGAGATAGATTCAAAGCCAAAGTGTATTCTACACGAAGATTAATGTAGAACCACCATTGAGAATGATCATCACATGACCCTCTTAGAAACATTATGTAAAACCAAGGTACAAACTCGTAGAATACGTGGTAAAGGGATCCAGAGTATGTCGGGGAAGGAGAGAACCAACCAGGGCTTGATTTAATAAGACTCCGGTATCCTGCAATCCGACATTGGATATTCGGGATTAAATTCGTATTCATCCTGCATGGGATTCTGGAGATGGGATTTTTTTTTTTTCTATTCAGTGGTTGTCATTTTGTCATTTGGGATAATGAAGGCAATTGGTCTGATTATCGAAGTGATTAGGCCTATATTGGAATGCTATATATGCAGGGTGTGGTTGTTAGGGATATATTTAGAGCAATGAATGTGATCAAATGTTCCCTTTTCCTTTCCTCTCCACTCTCCACATATAACCACCGTCTCTCTCTCTCTCTCTCTCTCTCTCTCTCTCTCTCTCTCTCTCTCTCTCTCTCTCTCTCTCTCTCTCTCTCTCTCTCTCTCTCTCTCTCTCTCTCTCTCTCTCTCTCTCTCTCTCTCTCTCTCTCTCTCTCTCTCTCTCTCTCTCTCTCTCTCTCTCTCTCTCTCTCTCTCTCTCTCACTTTTCACGCCCATGTGTAAATATAGATCCTCGCCTCCGGGTAAAAACGTTCGAAACCGCTTCGACTCGAATGACACTGGAGAGCAAAGCCGAGGCTGGTTCGGTCGCCATCATTATCCGCCCCGTCGTCGGAATAGGGATCATCCTGTGCAGTCCGCATTAGCAATCATATTCCAATTTGTTTTTCTTGCTCACGTTGCATTAGCTGTTAAGGAAGCTATTTCGGGGATGCGGATGACGGCTTGTTAATTAAGCTTTGCCCGGGTTGTTTTCCCTGGGCCTGTGTGTATCCTTGTGGACCTTATTAGTTCTCCCTCTCTCTCTCTCTCTCTGCATGTCTATTGTTGTCTGTCTGCCCCCGTCTCTTTATCTGTATATCTGTCTTTTCGTCTCTCTCTCTCTCTCTCTCCCTCTCCCTCTCCCTCTCCCTCTCCCTCTCCCTCTCTCTCTCTCTCTCTCTCCCTCTCCCTCTCCCTCTCCCTCTCCCTCTCCCTCTCCCTCCCTCCCTCCCTCCCTCCTCTTTCTCTCTCTCTCTCTCTTTCCCTTTCCCTCCCCCTTTCCCTCTACCTCTCTCCATCTACCTCTCTCCCTCTCCTCTCCGTCTCCCTCTCTCCCTCCCTCCCTCCCTTCCTCCCTCCCTCCCTCCCTCCCTCCCTCCCTCCCTCCCTCCCTCCTCTCCTCCCTCTCTCTCTCTCCTCTCTCTCTCTCTCTCTCTCTCTCTCTCTCTCCCTCTCCCTCTCTCTCTCCCTCTCTCTCTCCCTCTCCCTCTCCCTCTCTCTCCCTCTCTCCCTCCCTCCCTCTCTCCCTCCCCCCCCCTCTCTCTCCCTCCCCTCCCCCCTCTCTCTCTCTCTCTCTCTCTCTCTCTCTCTCTCTCTCTCTCTCTCTCTCTCTCTCTCTCTCTCTCTCTCTCTCTCTCTCTCACTCTCTCACTCTCACTCTCACTCTCTCCTTCTCCCTCGTCCTCCTTTCCTCCCTCCCTCCCTACCCCTTTTCGCCTCTTTCTCCCTGTTCTATCGCTGGTTTTCCTGTTTCACACCCGATTCTATTTTTGGGTGTTGAGTGAATAAAACTCAAGTTACAAAGATTGCCAAGCATATTTTTTTGCATTTTGTGTTCTCTATTTTTACTTTAGACTGTGATGTGCTATAAAAAAAAAGTTTTTATTTTTGGCTTCAGGTTGTGGGTGTAGAAAAGAGTATTATGTGGTATGGTGTTTCCAGGTGATGATACATGCGCCTGTGTGCAATTATTGCCCTTGTTTAGTCACCATGGGAAATGGTTGATTGCCTGGGTGGTGTTCCCCCCCTTCTCTCTCTCTCTCTCTCTCTCTCTCTCTCTCTCTCTCTCTCTCTCTCTCTCTCTCTCTCTCTCTCTCTCTCTCTCTCTCTCTCTCATCCCTTTACCTTTACTTTCCCTTCCTCTCTCCCCTTCCTCCTCCCTCCCTTCATTTCCATCCCCTCATTCCCTCTCCATATCCTCCTTCCCTCCCTCAGTCTCACCCCCTTCCTTACACACGCACAGACCCCCCCCCCCCCCTTTTCCCCGACCGCCCAAGTCCTTCTTCGAAATTTCTCGACGCGGCAGGAAGAGGAGGATGAGGAGAAGGAAGAACAACAACAACAACAACAACAACAAGAGGAGGAGGAAGGGGAGTCGAAGGGGTAGGAGTAGGAGGGAGGAGAAAGAGGAGGCGAAGGAGTAGGAGTAGGAGGGAGGATGAAGAGGCGGAGGAGGAGGAGGAAGAAGAAGAGAAGGGTAATGTCGGCAAAGGACTTGAGAAACGAGGCGGCGAGGGCGTGTTGAGTTCAGTGATGCCGTTTTTACGAGTCACTCGCGTGAATTCATTCCTAAATCCGGCGCTAAAAAGGTTGTCTCCGTAAGTTCTGGCGAGTCGACCGTTTTTTTTTTTTTTTCCTCTCTCTTTCTCTGTCTGTCTCTCTCTCTCTCTCTCTCTCTCTCTCTCTCTCTCTCTCTCTCTCTCTCTCTCTCTCTCTCTCTCTCTCTCTCTCTCTCTCTCTCTCTCTCTCTCTCTCTCTCTCATCCGCTCTCTCATTGTCGTTTTTTTATATAACTTTTTTTTCATTCATTCACAGAATTACTAAGAGTTGACAAGTTTGGTTATTTGCTTATTCTTTATTTCATTATTATTATTACCATTACTAACTTTTATCATCATAATAAGGGTGGTGATAATGATGATGATAACAAAACTAATAATATTAATACTAATATTGTTACTACTACTACACATTAATATCAATACTGATAATAATAATATTATGATAAGGATAAGGATATCAATACTGATAATAGTAATATTATGATAAGGATAAGGATAAGGATAATAGTAATGATTATGAAAATAATGATGATAACGATATTAAGAATGATGATAAAGAAATAACAATAATGGTGATACTAAATGTTTTAGTAATGATAATGACGATGGTGATAATGACGAGCATGATAATAATGACAGCAGTCATGATTATGATGATAATCATATTAATAGCAATACTACTAATAATGATAATAGTAATGAATAATAATGGAGGTAATAAAAATTATAATAGTATTGATAATGATAAAGGAGACTTACCTCAGTTGTAGAACGCTGGCTCTGCTTTCGCAAGGGCCTGAGTTCTCGGCGCGTGGCCCCTCTAAGTCGACTCAGCCACAAGTGAGTACTCGTATGCCGACGTCAGCATGTTAGGTTCACAGCCAGGGTGGAAAGGAAATGGCCACACTACAGCATCATCCCGCGGCTTAGAACGATTGTTCCTCTACGGGCGTGTCCTTAATATCCACTTGAACATGGGAACTGCTATGACTTTGATTAATAATTATAATTAAATCAAAAGCAATGGAAGCAATAATAATGGTAATTGTAATAATATTGAAACTGATTAATGATAACACTAATAACACTGACAGTGACAGTGATGATGATAATGGGGAGAATAATAATGATAATAAAATAATAATGATAATGACAGTAGTTATATTTCTTATAATAATAATGGTAATAATAGTATTGATAATAGATATAAAGATAACGATAATATTAATATTGTGGATGATAATAGCAATCATGTACACAAATATGAGTATAAGTGAAATTGATTACCCTCATTATCGTCGTCATCATTAACACCATCGCCATAATTGACATCAACAGGAGCAGGATATTGTTATAATTACCAGTACTTATGATGCCGTTTTAATGACTTATTCCTGATGATTATCTGTCTTTAATGTTCAAAGCGAACGATTGGAGATGCTATAAAAGAGATTAAAAGTTTTGAGGGAAAGAAATTGCATGTTTTATCACCCTTGAGAGAGTTTTCACGAACATTAATGACCGAGGCTATGAACCATCAAAGAAAGTATTTAGATAAGATTTGACCTCTGTCTTTCCTTGTTTTTGGAGGGTTGTGTGCTAATATTAAGAATCAACGTGTGAATTTTTGGTTTCTTAACTCGTGGATTAAAGGTAATTTTTAATTTTCTGCACATTATATTTTTACCCATCCACATGCAGTTGCTTCATAGTTACATCATCATCTTTCTCGCAGTTGAGATGGGAAAAGTCGGATTTAATACCTCATAACAGACCTGCTTCGATTTTTTTTTTTTACAGAAGCGCTTCAGTAACATTTCTTGTTACTGAAGTAATTCATTCTCAGTTATACAATTTCCTTCGTTTTTTTTGTTTTTTTTTCGTTTTTTTTTCGTTTTTTTTTTTTACAACCAAGTTCTTTACTCATAGTATAACAAGGAATATTCTTGACCAACACCGCTAATAAACCTCTCCCTGCAGGTACGAGGTGACATCCCGTGTGAGGAGCAAGCTGATCACGTTTCCCAGGTATGGCTCACGTCAATACATTCTTTTGTTTGGAGTTTTTGGCAACCACAGGAGTATGTGAAGGAAAGTGGTCTGTTGACATGAGTTTGACTGGCTGGAGACAAAAGCCTTAGTGCTTGTTCATTTTCACTGCGAGGTTTATTGGGAAGGCTCAGTTGTAGGTGTC
>NC_061858.1:10179545-10182045 GCF_019202785.1 Penaeus chinensis
AGGGGGAAAGACAGAGAGGGCAGAGGAGGGACGTGAGATGGGTAAGGGAGAGAGAGGGACTGGAGAAAGAAGTAAATAGAGGGAGGGGGGGAAGGAGGAAATAGAGAGAGAGGAGACGGAGGGAGAGAGGGGTCACAGGAGGGAAGTGAGAGAGAAAAGGAGATGGGAGAGGGTGAGAGGAGAGGAGTGAAGGACAGAGAGGGACTTGAAAAAGAGGGAAAGGCAAGAGAGGAAGAAAGGGAGAGGAAAGGGAAAGATAAAATAGGGGAGAAGATAAGAAATGAGATAAGGAGAAGGAAGGAAGAAAGGAGAGTAGGGTAGGGAAGAGTGGAAAGGAGAGGAGGGGAGACCGGGAGGAGGAAGGTAGGGAGTAGGAAAAAGGTAAGGGGAAATGGAGAAGAAAGAGGGCAGTCCGGGGAGGAGATGGGGGAGTAGGGAGATGGAAGAGGGGGAAGGGGAGTAGGGGGAGAGAGGGGAGAGGCGCACAGGGCAGCGAAGACCGGGGAGAGGAATGGGCGTCCCTCGGGAAGGGGAAAGGGAGGAGGGGAGAAGAGGTAAATGATGCTAATGGCTCAGGACAGGTTTGCTTTCTGTTGCTGCTCGTCTCCCGGTGTTCATTTGCATTTCTCAGATTTCGGAAGTCTTCGCAGGGTGCTGGAAGCTGCAGTGCGGCGGCGGGCCGGCAAGTGTGCCTTTTTTTTTTCTTTTTCTTTTTTTATGCACACATGCACTTATGTGTACAGCATAAACACATGGCTGTATCATTACACCCACGCAGTCCCACATCCCATTTGAAAACGCACACACACACATGCACACACACACACACACGCACGCACACAACTAATCAATCACCGGTAATAAAAAACTAAAAACAAAAGACCGACCAGTCGTCTCAACTATCAAGATGTCTTCCACCTCTTCCCCCTCCCTTCCCCCTCCCCAGCCTCTTCCCCTCTTCTTACTCCTCCCCCGCTTCCTTGGCCTCCTCGTCCCTCTCTTCACCCCGCCTCTTCCACTCCTCTCCTTCTCCTCTGCACTCCTCCCAGCCTCCTGCTCCTTCCCCTCTTCCTCCACCACCTCTTTCTCCTTCTCCACTTACGCCTTCTCCACCTCCTTCTGCTGCTCCTCCTCCTCCTCCTCCTCCTCCTCCTCCTCCTCCTCCTCCACTTCTTTCCTCTCCCTCCTCCTCCTCCCCCCCCCCCTCCCCTATCAAAGCAGAGCTGTCAGTCTCAGTCCAACATTGTTCAGGGACTCCTGAACTCTCGCCAGTGTCCGTGATCGAGTCCCACGAATAAGTCGAATTCCGTTCCCTCAGGGGTAAGGGGCAGGATGGGGGTGAGGGGCAGGGTGGGAGTGAGGATAGGGGGCAAGGGAAAAGATGCAGGAAAGAGTGTGAGAAACGGGAGGGAGGAAAGAAAATTCAGTGAATGAAGGGAAGGGGAAGAAAAATTTGGAGTAGATGGGAGGAGGGAGAGGGGCGAGAAGGTAATCTAGAATCTGGAAGTGGCGGGGAAAGGGAGAGGGAGATTAGGAGCGACTTTAGAATCAGGGAAGGGGTGAGGGGGTGGAAGAGAGGAAGAGTCTAAGGGAGAATGAGGAGAGAGGAAGGAGGAAAGAGGGAAAGATTCTGGAAACTGGGGAGAGATCGGGCGAAGGCGGAAGGTGATGGTGGGGAAGGGAAGGGGGAGAGGGCAAAAATGACTCCGGAAGTAGGAAGGAACTGGGAAAAGAGAATGGAGGAAAAGGAGAAATAATTCGGGAGCCAAGGAGTGGCGGGAAGGAGGGGGGGGGGGGGGACTAGCGTTGACTGGATGGGGAACACAGGGTGGGGAAGAGGGAAAGGAAGGAGAGGGAGGGGGGGAAGGAAGCAGAAGAGAGCAGGAGGGGGAGACGGAGGGGAGGGGGGGAATGACTCCGGAACACAGGGACGGAAAGGGGAAAAGGGTAGGGGGTGGGTGGTAAGAGAGAGGGAGGGCGATTTATGAATTCAGGAAGGGGAAGGAAGAAGGAGGTAGGAAGTGCAAGAAGGGCGGGGGAGAGGGTGAGGGAGGATGAGAAGGACTTCAGAACACAGGACGGGGAGGGGGAAGGGGGGGAGGGGGAACTGCTGGAATGATTTCGGAACGGGAAAAGGGGGAGGGGGGGGGGAGTACTTGAATGGAGAAGGAGAGGAGAAAAAGGGAGGACGGAGGCTGGGAAGGCCTTCAGAACACAGAACGGGACGGGGAAAGGGAGGAGGAGGGATGGAGGGGAAGAGGAGGGAGGAGGAGGAGGAAGGGCGGGAATGACTTCGGAACACAGGCGGGGGAGGGGGGGGGGGGAGAATCCATAATGGACGATCGACCTCCACCTCCTTGACCTCCTTAGGCGACTTTTCACTTATTCCGGCTTAGTCGATTGTGGATTTTAATTGGATTATCCTGCGCCCTTGTCTGTTTACGCGATTTTTTTCTCATTTTTGCTGTTCATGTTACTATTACTGTGTCATTTATTTTTT
>NC_061858.1:10189545-10192045 GCF_019202785.1 Penaeus chinensis
ACTGCATACACCTTGCTACCTTTAAGCAGCCAGGTAGGAGGCCCGTGCACGGCTCATGACAATGCTCTCCCACCTGTTCGGGCTGAACATCAACTACATCAGGCTCTATCATTTACACTTAGACTCCAGGTAACTGTATGAAGTCATGCTCGATGCCAGCACACTCCAGGTGGCGGAGGACTTCTGCGGTGGGCACTAGGGTAGAATGCACAGTGAAGCGCTAAATATAGCGGGAAGCGGCCAAGATCCCAGGGCGGGGCCTCAGACATATTTTCCACGTTCCTTGCGATGTTGGTCCCCCGCACCAGGCCGAGGACCGATTTGATGCTGTTGATGACTGGACTTTGTTGATAAGGTTGTCCCCCGACTTTGAAGACACTCTCTGTCTTTATAAAGTATGTGTGGATACGAAGTAGGCTGTGGCACGGTCTCTTATCGAGCTGGGTAGCCTTGCGTGACATGTTCTCTACACGTTCTTTTCAAGGGTATGTTAGAATGTGATTAGGGATCTGTTATAAAAAAAAGGACTTCTCACCTTGAGCAATCCTGAATCTGTTTACAATTATATCGACGATTTAAACATGAGCGAAGAAATATGAAAATAGTTGCCAGTTCGTTTATTATTTCTCCGACGGATAGACAGAATTCTAACGCTATCTCCGGTGTGTGTGGCCCTGTCATGCGTGTGAGTGGCTCCCCCTGCCCAAAACCCCTCCCGCTGCCTCCCCCTGCCCCCCCTCCATGTTATGTTTCTGAGCTGTCACTCACCCCTTGCCCTTTGAGGTTCCCTCGGTCGAGAGGAGGGGAATAAGACAGTCAAGGTCTCGTTTTCAAATTGTACCATTCACAGAGTGATTATTTTCGTTGGGTTTGTTGCGTTTTTGCCAGGAATTCGACCATTGTTGGCTTGGGCCGAGACCTACGAACGGTGGCTTAGTCAACGCCTCCTCCACGGCCGCCGCCATCACTGATAACAGGGCCTGGGATCGCCGCCCCCGCTGCCTCGCGCCCCCCGACTCACGCCGAGCCCGATTACTCATAACCTGCAAGTACTGTGGAGGCGTCGCCCGGTGTGGGAGAGGAAGTCAGCCCTCGCCAGGAGCGCGTGCGACTGCGACGGAGAGACGCGTGGAGGCGGCCCTTACTTTGCGTGTGGCATTACTGGGGTGCCCAGCGAGCCCGCCCATCTGGCCCACCGCGGAAAACACTGGGACGTGGGAGTGTCTCCGCTCTAGAGAAAGCCCTCCTCTCTCTCTCTCTCTGTCTCTGTCTCCCTCTCTCCCCCTCTCTCTCTCTTTCTCTCGCGGTGGTGACGAGGGGGAGGCTGCAACCATATTTTCACGTCCCTCTACTCAGGGCTGCGTGGTGCTGCGGCAGTGTTCCCTGCATAGTGCGAAGTGTTTAGTGAGAAATAGAAGCTTGCAGGAAAAGTGCCTTTGTATTTTTTGTGGCCTGATCTATCCCCTTTGCGGCCCTGTCGCGAGTGATCATCGTCATCGATAAGACGATCGAAATAGTGGTATTGGAGTGATAAAATCTGTGTCGCAGGCTGCCATACCCGCCTGTCTGCGTGTCATAGCCCTAGGAAGGCCCAAAGGGGGATCTAGAGCCACCAGGAAGTACTGCCGGAGGAACCACTATGGCCTGGGTCAGAGGGCTCTAAGGTGAGCGCTGGGCCGGGGAGAGAGAGTGTCACGATGCCCGTGCAGAAGTTCCGGGCTCGTATGAAGAGGCAGAAGTACGACCCTGAAACGGATCCAGAAATGGTTGACGAGTACGGCGAATATTTCGCGAAAGCGGCCGATGAGGAACAGGAGGAAGGTAAGAGATGTTATCCAGCGCCTCTCGGTTCGCGAGATGGGAGTGACACGTGCTTTTATCTCTCGCCGCGAAATCTAGCTGGCTTACGTCTTCCACTTAGAAAGTACTAAAACTCTGCTCCAAAGTTATTACTGAATTCTGCTCAGGAGGGGGTCGTCTTTGAAGAATTATTCCGTTTTTGTAATCGCGTTGAGTGAAAAGTAGCGTAGTGTATGGCGATTAGCCAAAATAGTTGATTTGTTAGATAAACGACTGTGTACATTAAAAGAAAGGTACCTTTCAAATACAGTAATTATTTAATCTCAAAATATGAATGGCTTCTACACGATGTAATCGAAAACCAGAGAGATAGATAGAGAGAGAGAGAGAGAGAGAGAGAGAGAGAGAGAGAGAGAGAGAGAGAGAGAGAGAGAGAGAGAGAGAGAGAGAGAGAGAGAGAGCAAAGGAGATTTGAGAATTAAGGTCTATATACAGGGAGTTTTATTACCTGTCATGTGTTTCGATAAGGACAGGAATGCAAAAGACGTCATAATGTAGCAATCTGTGTATATATACATATATATATATATATATATATATATATATATATATATATATATGTGTGTGTGTGTGTGTGTGTGTGTATTACTCGCAAAGTATTCTCAATAAAAGATACATCGCTGTGTAAAAATGTTAAATT
>NC_061858.1:10202045-10204545 GCF_019202785.1 Penaeus chinensis
TAATCGTATCATAATAAATATAATCCTTTCCTAGTCTTAATATCGTTATAATTTTTTCCTAGTTATAATACCGTAATCATAATAATTATCATAAACTACATTTTCGAGTCCGTTCATGTATGCAAGGAATCAAACAACAAACAACACAAACAAAGAGGTGACGACCCTTGACTATTTTTCATAAACCTCCAGATAATGAATCCCTGTATTTTCTTATCAACGCATATTGAGGATACGCCTGTAGCTTAATTGCCTAGCAGCAAATATGAAGCTTATGGAAATAAGGGTTGCCAACCGCAAGTGTGTGTGTGTGTGTGTGTGTGTGTGTGTGTGTGTGTGTGTGTGTGTGTGTGTGTGTGTGTGTGTGTGTGTGTGTGTTATATATATGTTAAAGCACTTATACATATATGTGTATATACTTCAATACATGAACACATACTTCCATTCATGAGTATCCTTACCAGGCTTATGTATGTATTCGTGATTTACTTGAACAGTTTAGTTATCCCTTTCAAGTGACAGAATCGTTTTTGAATAAAAGTAAATTCATACAACGGAAATATTTGTAAACCAGGTAAGCACTTAGATTGGCTAAACCTGTCAGCGTATTAATTGTTAAAGTTCATGGCAGGACTATACCTTTTAAGTCCCGAGGTTCCGCGGTTTTTTAAGTAGCTTTGCAAATTGTGGTAAATGGCTTTAGGTCTTTCTTTCATAACCACTACTGGGCGATGGAAGGAAGACTCAGATTCAGATCTTACTCTGACACACACACACACACACACACACACACACACACACACACACACACACACACACACACACACACACACACACACACACGCACACACACACACACACATACACACACACACACAAACATTTATATTTATATATTTATATACATATATACATATATACATATATACATATATGCATCTATACATATAAGTTTATGCGTGCGTGTGCTGGAGGGCAGACTGATGATTGCATGGATGGGATAGTTTGGGTATGATAAGTAGGGCGAGGCCGGTGTTTTTCCTGCATAGAGTGCTAAACAGTTCTTGAAGCGCATTTGAGGCACGATCGGTACTTGGCAAAGTACAAACATTTTGGCGATAAGTAGTAAGCGCTGCGTTCTGTATGATTACGCACTTGAATTATTCTTTCCTTACATTTTTTCTGCTTAAAGAATAGTCTATTTTTTATTGGTTAAAATACGACTTATTCATGCGTGTGTATTAGAATGGTAAATACCCAAATTATACGATTAGAGTAAGGATAGAATACAATGAATTGAAGAAGTTATGATCTTACGATTTGGTAAATAAGTCTGCAAACACAAACAAGGACACTCCGAGCACACGCACGAACGGGCAGACAGACGCACACGCCAATCGTTATCTCCATCAAGCTTGGATGCGAATCTATTGTTCCCGTCCCACAGACTTTTGCTAACTAGATTTCTATAGAATTCCCAAAAGTCCCGGGGGATTCGCTATTATTTTTACGCCGGATCTCACTGACCGGCTTGTTGCAAATTTACCCCTCGGACGTGTGGGTAAGTTTGGAGACCTTGCGGAATCGATCGGCAGGATGCGCCGCGGAAACCGGGTCGTCGTCAAAGGCACCTCACGGCTAATCGGTGGCGGCGGCGCTAACGGCGGCCTCGGGGCATGGGTTCTTGCGGGGCGCTCGAGGAAGAGGTGCTCGGGGGGCGTGGCCATGCGCCCCGTTGCCCTCGGGGCTGTGTTATGGCGCGGGGGGAGTTGTTGTGAAAGGGGAGGAATTGTCGTTACAATGGAAGACTTATGATTACAGAGGAAGAATCGACATTTCAAAGGAAAAATTATTGTGAAAGGGAAGAATTGTCATTACAAAGAAGTTACTTTTGCAAGGGAAGGATTGTCGTTAAAAGAGAAATGTCACTACAGGAGAATAATCATTATCACATAATTATTATTACAGGGGGAGAATTATTATGACAGAAAGAACCAGATAACGCGATTTGAAATACATGAACGTATATTCGATTGCCCAGAAGATAATATATAGATAGTGAAATGGTTTAAAGGGGTGCTCTGAAAGGCAAATTTGCCGCTGTTTCAACTGAACTCGTTTTGTCATTTTATATTCCAATCCGACACAATATCGCTAGTTGGGATGGCCGCACGTGTGCTCGGGTTTGTGTTCCCGAGCGCCGGGAAAACTCGGCCTGAATTTTATCGCGCAGTTCATTTCATTTTGATGTAAACCAAAGAAAGGGGTTCTGCGATTGTTTAATGTGTTTCGTGCTAAATGCGGTCGCTTTATTATTATTATCATTATCATTATTATTATCATTATTATTTTAATTATGATTTTTTTTATTATTACAATTATTATTATTTCTTGCTATGTGTATATCAAGAATGCAAGATTGCGGCTGTTATGAATGTGTATTGTGTGAAAGCAGTTCGCAAATGCGATTTCATGTTCGCGATGACATGAGGTGAGCCGG
>NC_061858.1:10219545-10224545 GCF_019202785.1 Penaeus chinensis
ATTGGTGAAGACTGGTGTTGATGGTGAAGATTGGTGGAGATAAGTAAGGACTAGTGGAGATTGGTCAAATTTGATGGAGAATAGTCAAGACTGCCGGAGATTGGTGACGACTTCTGAAGGCTACGGGGGTTGGTGACGATTTCTGAAGACTGGCGGAGATTGGTGACGACTTTTTAAGGCTGGCAGAGATTGGTTACGACTTTCGAAAACTAGAAGAGATTGGTGACGACTTTCTAAAGCTAGAAGAGATTGGTTACGACTTTCGAAAACTAGAGTCAGAGATTGGTGACGACTTTCGAAAACTAGAAGAGATTGGTGACGACTTTTTAAGGCTGTCAGAGATTGGTGACGACTTTCGAAAACTAGAAGAGATTGGTGACGACTTTTTAAGGCTGGCAGAGATTGGTTACGACTTTCGAAAACTAGAGGAGATTGGTGACGACTTTTGAAGACTGACGCAGATTGGTGATTACTTTTGAAAACTGGTGGAGATTGGCGTAGACTAGTGAAGACTGAGATATATATTGGTGGAGACTGGCGAAGAAAGCTGAAGACTAGTAGAGATTAGAAATTGTTGAGGACTGTTGGAGACCGGTGGAGACATGAAGACTGTTGAAGATTGGTTGAAATTGGTGAAGATAATTGAAATACGCTGTGGCCCTTCTCAAAGGGACTGTGCTGGAATTTAGGGTACATCTCATCGTGTTGGAGATGTATACGAGGGACCAGGGCTTTCTCACGGTAATGTGGTAACAGAAGATAAAATCCTATTGACCCGGAGAGATATATGACACTTTAAAAGATAGGAACAGTCTTGAGACAAATGATCCCTATAACTTTTCCTGCTCAGCAAAAGAAGAGAAAGAGAGAGAAAAAAACAAATCTTAAAAAAGGAGGAAAATAGGTAATACCTGGTTGGTGTGTGTGTGTGTGTGTGTGTGTGTGAGAGAGAGAGAGAGAGAGAGAGAGAGAGAGAGAGAGAGAGAGAGAGAGAGAGAGAGAGAGAGAGAGAACGAGGTAGGCAAAATACGGACAAAGATAGAGAGACTGAATTAATGTGACAGTGATAAAGATAAGGGTTCGGTAGAACCAAAAAAAAAGGTATTGTAATTTCATGACTGTAAAAGGAACAGTCATGCTACTGACTTAACCTAACTATACCATATGAATCAGAGGAGACAAATTTACTTTGGGATACTATTCGCTAGCTGCCAGACTCTCCCATTACAGTGTTCAAAGTTTTCATACTGCCCTGGCAATATCACCCACTCTTCTTATCAAGGGATCCCAGTAGACACCGAATAATAGGCCTATGTGAAAATACCGAAAAGGAGAAGCACCTCACAAATATATAGAGTAACCATTTATTTGTATTTTGTTTCAGAGTGACTTTCATGATGCTTACATGTTTATTCAAGTTCATTTAGAACAGGCATTTTGACTAGCATCATATTCATTTTGAAGTTGATTTATCCTAGATCTAGCATATGTTTGTGTAGACATGCTTGAAGACTATATGGCATGTAACATTTTGTGTGTCAGTGACTTAGGCAAATGCATTTTCATGATTAAGATAATCATACATAGTTATTATCAGCTGATGTGACAGCTTGCATAGAGAAATTCTTTAACATCTTATGGGAAGATAGAATTACAGTTTAGATATTATTTAACATCTTAACATGTACCTGTAGTATGTAGGCCTAACAGTGTGCTATGTTTTGCAGGGTGTGAAGAGCCTATAACCTATGCGGAACCTATAAACTATGGACAGTTTTCTATAGCTCAAGGAGTCCGTGCAGGTGAGAATCCGTTTATGCATTACTGCCTTTTCTATTGGTGTTGCTTATCAATGAGGTTCATGGCCCGTGTTTATGTGAGTCATGTTGCCTGCTTATCTGGCGCATGTCCGTTTTCATGTGGTTCATGTTCTTGGTCATGGGGCTCATGTTTCACGCTTATGTGATGTATTTTCTTTGTTCATGTGGTTCATGTCTCTTGTTCACTTTCTTTGTATATAGAAAGTGAATATAGCTCATATTCCTTGCTTAAGTTCCTTGTTTATGCTTATGAGGCTCGTGTTATTTCCTTAAACGGCTCATGTTCCTTGCTCATGTGGCTCATATTCCTTGCTTATGTACCTGATGTCTCCTGCATATGTGCCTCACGTCAGTTGTAAATGTTCTCCAACGCACTTTTTTTGAATTCCTTCCTTGTCTTGTTTGCTGCTGTCTCGTATGCTTCTGTTCCCTCGTGTTCTTTCCCTGGCATATTTATGTATGTTACGTTGCGTATGTGTTGGGTGTAGTTCTTTGTACCCCGTTCTGAGTCACTCCACGCTGGGTTTGTTCTTCATGTATTGCTGCACACATAGATAGATAGAGAGAGAGAGAGAGAGAGAGAGAGAGAGAGAGAGAGAGAGAGAGAGAGAGAGAGAGAGTGTGTGTGAGTGTTTGTGTGAGTATCTGTGTGTGCATATATGTATATGTATGTGTGTAGGTATCTGCGTGTGTCTATCTGCGCGATCATGAGTCATACCCTCCATCTCCTCATGCATGTAAACCTCCTTATACCTTCCCGTTCAAAAGTATATGTCACCCTTCTTCGCATCTTTGCACGATTTCCCTCCCGCATCCAGTCTTTATCAGCCTGCGCCTCTCTCCTCTCCTCTCCTTTTTTGTCGCTATCTTTTCCGTTCGTTGTTCCGCGTCGAGGGAATCCCAGGGCGAAGGTGGCGTGTTCATGCATACATCTTCCCGGCCTCTTCTCCCCCCCCCCCCCCCCCTCTTCACGCGGTTTCCCCAACCCCCTCCCTCTTCCAAACGTGTGTTTGATTTTCTTTTCTTCCTCCTCCTCCTCCTCGTTCTCTTTCTCTGTTCCTCTCGTTTTCTTTATTTATTTTTATTTTTTCTGTCATTTCTTTCTCTTTTCCTCTGTCCTGTTTCCCCTTTTCTACGTCCTCCTCCTTCTCTTCCTCTCGGGAGCTTGCTTCTTCCTATTATTCTACTATCATTCCCCCCTTCGTGTGCTATCTTCCCTTTCCCCTCTTGGTGTTTTCTTCTTCTTTTCTTTCCTTTTCCCCTTGTGTGTTTGTTTTCTTCCTTCTTCTTCCTCCCCTCTTCACCCCTGTGTTCCCCTCTTCCTATTCCTATTTTCCTTTCCCTCTATTTATTTCTGCTTCACCGCGTCCTCTCTCATTTAGCGGAGGTTGCATGTTTGTCTGTTTGGCTTCAACCCCAGATGTTTGTTTCTTTTCTTTTTTTCTTTCAGTTAACATTTTCGATTGTTTTTTTCAGAAGTAACGGTAAGTGACTTGCATATTAAATTATCTAATTTGATTATCTATTTTATGTATTTAACCCTTTATCCTTTCGACGATACAGCTTAATTCATTTGTTTATTTTCTGTCGTATTGAGTAGAGTGCATATTGATATTATGATTTGCAAAATCTTTAAAAATCGAAATGGATAGGATGATAACGATACGGTTGTATAACGATCTTTGGTACATAGCGGTATAATGTATTTTGTTCTATAAAATGATATGAAGAACTCTGGTATATAACGATGTGATCTGTGTTGTATAATGCATTATTATTTTCGGTATGTTACGGTAAAATGAATTTTGATATATAAAGATATATATGTGTATATATATATATTTTTTTTTTTTGTAATGATATAAGATTTATTTCTGCGCTTGCTTAAAGCATTTGCTTCTTTTGGCAGTAAGTAGTAAGTGTGTTTATGTGTATTTGCTGCCGCTGTCTCTCGATGTGCCATGGCTGAGCAGGTAAAGAAAGCAACAGCAGTAACAGACAAGTGAAAGACAGGTCGGGAGGAGGGGGGTACAGGGGGAGAGGGTGACAGCGAGGGTCAGGGCCAGGGGAGAGGGCGGCTTCGATGAAGAAGATGGGTGGGGGTGAGGATGGCTGTGAGGAGGGTGGGGTGCATGGGTCTGGGGGGAGAGTGGTTTCGATGGAGAGAGGGAAGGGGATGAGGGAGAGAGGGGAAGGGTGGAGAATGTGGCTTCGATAGGGAGGGAGAGGACGGGGGGGGGGGGGGGAACCGGCTTCGTTGGAATAGGAAGGGGGATGAGTCCTCGAGAGGGAGGGAGCGGAGGGTCAAGTTTGGCTGCTCCAGGAGGAGAGGGGAGGGGAGGCAGGGTCGCCTGGAGAGGATGGGGGGGAGGATCCAAGAGAGATAAGGTCAGCTTGGATAGGGAGGAACAGAGGAGGCGGGTGTTTATAAGGTCAGCAGGAAGGGGACACTGACATTTAGCCCTGAGGTTAGGGAGGCATCACTTATGGATGTGTTATGACAGAAAAAGAGAGAGAGAGAGAAAGAGAGAGAGAGAGAGAGAGAGAGAGAGAGAGAGAGAGAGAGAGAGAGAGAGAGAGAGAGAGAGAGAGAGAGATAGAAGAAGGGAAAGAGGGGTAAGGAGAGACAGACCGTTGAAATGGAAGGGAAAAAGAGAGAGAGGGAGGGAGGACGAGAGAGAGAGAGAGGGATAGAAGGACAGGGAACGAGAAAGAGACGTGGATATACCGACAGTTCTCGAGGGATAGACAAGAGAGAGAGAGAGAGAAGAGAGAGAGAGAGAGAGAGAGAGAGAGAGAGAGAGAGAGAGAGAGAAGAGAGAAGAGAGATAGAATCTAGGAGAGATCAAGGAGAGGCCCCTAGATTGATATTGTATAGGGAGGGTAGGGCAGGGGACGCGGGGGCCCAGGAGATGGCGGCGGAGGGGGGGTATTGATTTCACCCACGATGCTCTCTCCTGATACAACCGAACGCCGGGGGAGGGGGAGGGGGAGGTGGAGGGGGTAGAGATATTTCGCACAGGTTGCCGTTGTTAATATAAAGAAGGAGAAAGGAGGGGGGGGGGAGATACGGTGAAGGAATATCAGCGGTAAAGAGGAAAGGAGGGAGGGAGAACGTGGGAGGAATGCATATAGAAGGAGGAAAAAAGGGTGTATTGGATGGCTGGAATAGCAGACACA
>NC_061858.1:10237045-10242045 GCF_019202785.1 Penaeus chinensis
TTATATTAATGATGATATATTTATGTTCCTATGTACAGTTTATTAATCTTAAAGATTCCATCATTGTGAAATACTATAGGCGATACTGTACAAGAATGTCTTTTAAAACAAAAAAATTGAAAAGCATATATTTGTCCATTTATATAAATGAGGCCGCTATAGCTTCCTTTGTAGGGAATAAATCTTTTTCAACGACCCGACTTAGCTGAGACACATCCTATTTCGATCTGCTTATGCATCAAAGTTATCATGTTTTTATTTCGGTATCTGTACTGTACGATTTACATTCACGTTCATTCGTTCCATGTATAAATACGGGGCAGCAGACAAGGCCGGCCTATATATCTGCACTGTCATTATGTCGTACCACAACCAGAACATTTCCATTTTATGATTTGGCTTTGTTCTGAATCAGCGCTTCCAGAGAATCATTTTTATATTTATATATATGTTTTTGTCGTTATGAGATATCTGATCAATATGTTGTGGCCAGTAGGCACACACACGCGCGCATTCATTTTGATAAATATATTCATACAAACGTACGCATACAGAAGCACACACACGCACATATACACACATACCCAAACACCAATAATCACAGAGCAACATAAACGCACGCACAAACACACACACCTTCACGCACATATGCGAACAGTGTATTAAAAGAGAATCACCACATCAGTTTTCACTCAGAGGATCAGATCGCCTCGGATTTTCGCTTGAGTGAAGCAGCTAGCATTTCTACTTAATCACCGCAAGAAATGCAATACGCACGTGTTGGCGAAACCTAACGTGGTCTTGCCCGATGCTAGCAAGTCCACCCTACCTTAATTCGGACTTCGTTCGGGAATGAGTTGAGCTTTATTTGCTTTTATGTTGTGTTGCATTCGGGCTTCCTTTTGCGGTTATTTTGTGCTTCGTTCGGGCTTCGTTTGCGTTTATTTTGTACGTCGTTCGGGCTTCCTTTGCGTTTATTTTGTGCTTCGTTCGGCTTCGTTTGTGTTAATTTTGGACTTCATTCGCGATTGATTCGGTCTTCTTTCGGGTTTATTTCGTTCGGAGTATATTAAAGGCTCGAGAAAGGGAGAGAGAGGGGGGGAGGGAGGGAGTGTGTGGGGGTAAGGTAGAGTGGTTTAAGGAAAAGGGAGAGTGGAGTGGAGGGAGCAGAATGAAGACAAAGGAGAGAAAAGGCAGATAGAAAAAGGTAAAGATAGACCTGAAAGAAGAGAGACTTTGATATGGGGAGAGAAAGCCACAGAGAAAAGAGGACAAATAAAAAGGGATCTATATGCGTGTGTGTGTGTGTGTGTGTGTGTGTGTGTGTGTGTGTGTGTGTGCGCGTGTGTATGTGAGTGTGTGTGTATTCATTTATCTATTAATTTACTCATATTCAAATTGTTAGTGTGCGTATAAAGAAGAGAGAGAATGAGAGTTGAAAAAGGATTTCATTTGTTGTAAAGTTTGTATTCAAATTATATTCTTTAGGATGTGTATAAATGTGCTATTACTAAACTTTCACTCCAAAAAATGCCTTTTATTGTTACTGGAAGAAAGTTGTCAGTCTGTTGTCTTGCGATTCCCTGAGGCGTCGAAAGCTTGCGTCTTATTAAGGTGATGGTTTCCCTCCTCGTTCCATAGAGAGCTCCTCTCTTTCTTCTCCCCCTCCTCGTTATTGTTGTCGTTGATTCTGTTGCTCTTGTTGTTGTCCTCCTCCACCTCCTCCTCCTCCTCCTCCTCCTCCTCCTCCTCCTCCTCTTCCTCCTCTTCTTCCTCCTCTTCCTCCTCTTCTTCCTCTCCCACACTATCTCCCCCTTTATAGCCTCCACCCTCGCTTCACTTCCTATTCCTCCTTCACCACCAACATCTCTCTACCACCACTTCCTCCTTCTCCTTCACCACCTCCTCCTCCTCCTCCTCCTCCTCCTCCTCCTCCTCCTCCTCCTCCTCTTCCTCCTCCTCCACCTCCTTTTCCTCGGAGTGAACGAACCTTTGATGCATGTAGATGATATGCCACGTACTGCCGTCGCGAGAGTGTTTTGTGAAGCCGAGATCCTCCGGGAACACAAGGAAGATCATTTCCGGATTTGCGTCGCAGGTCGATGCATTATCGGAATATGGGAAACGCCTCAACTGGGTCGGTATTTAGTTGTTTTTTTGTGTTTGTTGGTTTTTGTGTTTACGTGTTCGTACTTGAGCAATTTTCTTTTGTTATCAAGATCTGTCATTAGTTCTCAATGTTGGTACTTATTATAAGTACAGCATTAACGCTGTCAACACCACTTTGCCCATGCTAGCACTACCATCATCATTATACCGTAAGAACATCATCGCCGACATTGTGCACAAACTAACGTTATCACCACCATTAGGCTCACGAAAGCAGCATCACCACCAGCACCACCATTACGCCCACAACAGCACCATCCACGCCATCACGCCCGCGATAGCACAGTCATCACCATTAATCTCACAATACCAACATCACTACCACCATCGCCATTACGCCCACAATACCAATATCACGCCCGCGATAACACTATCTCCACCCATATGCCCACGCTCACCCAAGTGCCGATAACGCAGCAACGCCATCGCCCACACGCCCACGCCCCTCCTTCGACGTGGAATAATTCTCGGTCCAGCCCTAACGTGCCAACGTCAGTGCCAGGAACTGATAACGCGGTTTATTCTAACTTTAATCCACTTTCTGTTGACTCTTTCTATTTCATTCTAAGGTAAATCTACATCCCATTGACGCTATTTTATTCCAAGGTTAATCCACTCTCTGATGACTTTTTTTATCTTTTATTTTAAGGTTAATCCTCTTTCTATTTTAGTCTAGCGTTAATCCACATCCTATTGACTCTCTGTTTTATTGTAAGGTTAATCCACTTTCTAATGACTCGGCAAACATCCCATTTTTTTCGTTTTTAGTTGGAGTGCGTTCGAGAGGGGAAGACGTTTACCTTTTCTTTTTTCTTTCTTTTTTTTTTTTTTTTTTTTCCTTTTTTTTTGGGGGGGGGGAGGGTTGTTGCGTTTCTGCTTATGTCTTTTTTTATATTTTCCTTTTCGTGTTTTCTTGATTTTGTGTTCAGAGACAGGTAGATTGGAACGGTGTTCACTCCTTATATTTTTATACCTGTTCCATTGTAACTTTAAAGTACAGGTTGTTACGGAGAAATCGACTCCTGGGGGTCAGTTTATTTACATATCCATTTTTACATATTTTGACTCATCTTAAGATATTTTTATTGTGTTTTTATAATCGTCTCTGTAACTTTAAACAACAGTTCATTATGGTGAATCGGCTTATTTACACATTAATTCATGGTTCCTGATAATAGCTTTAGTAGAGTCTGTTTTATTTTTATGATCATTTCATTGTGTCACAGTAGCTATAGAGAACTGATGGTTAATATCGTATCACTTCCGCTATAAAGAACAGGAGAATTCGCCACCCCGGTGTCAGCTTATTTACACATATTTTTTTTTTTTTTATATCTTTAACGGTATTTGCTGAGCTTTATTATCGAATTTTCTTTATTATTGTGTAACTGCAGCTATGGAGAACAGATGGTTCGGGTGAGTTCACCAACTGGGAATCAGCTTCTTTGCAAATTCATATATTCAATTTATAGATTTGATGACGTCTTTAATAGCATTTGGGTATCTTTATTAGCATAGTTTTATTATTATTTACACATCCACTTAGGCGCACCTTTACTTATACTTTCGTCCCCGCCTCGCCTTCCCACGAGCAAGGGAAGCGACCAGGCTGCCCGTGTCACGCAGACCCAACACCTAATTTGATTTTCTGATGCTGGAAAATGTCCCCTCCATTTATCGTGGCCTTGTCCGCATGTGGTGCAAAGGCGGCCGCTGGGAGGAGGGCGGGGGATGCCCACTTTCGCCCGCGTGACACTGTGTTTGTTTGTTTGTTTGTGGTTTGTTTGTGAGTGTTGGTTTTGGCTTGCGATGGATGGGTGGTGGGTGGGTGTGGGGGTGGGGGGTTATTGGTTATGATTTCAAACATACAAAGATAGACAGATGCATGCACATGCACACGTACGCACACACACACACACACACACACACACACACACACACACACACACACACACACACACACACACACACACACACAAACACAAACACACAAGCATACTACCTCACAGATGTTAACACGAATGTAATTATGAATTTGTTTATTATATTTATGTGTATTGAATCATACCTGACAGCTTCTTTTCCTGTTGTCAAAGCTATGTTGCATAATCATCATTATTCATCATTATTTAAAACTGTTAAACTGCAATATTCTTTTTTAAATGCTGTTGAAATCAAGAGTTTTTATTGCATCAGAGATGGCTCGTATGCCCCGGCCAAAATGGAAATTTCAGATGAATAATTATAATATTCAGAATTGTATGCGTGTATTTGTGTGTGTGTGTTAGCTAGGGTGTGCGTGTGTGTTTGTGCGTATGTGTGTGTGTGTGTGTATGTGTGTGTGTGTGTGCGTGTGTGTGCGTGCGTGTGTGTGTGTGTGTGTGTGTGTGTGTGTGTGTGTGTGTGTGTGTGTGTGCGTGTGTGTACACGTGCTATTCACCTCGCCTTCATTATATCGCTCTGGACGACTTCCTCGGCCCGAAGGCGCTCACATTGTTACGTCTTACTTTCTTAGTAGCGCTTATTTTTTCCTTCCTTTTTCTTCTCTCTCCGGAGCCGCCAGCGAAGCATTGTTCAATGATTAAATTAATTCGCTTTTTGGTTTTGTTTCTTCCCTGTTTATGATGCCGGTTTCAACGTGATATTCTTTAGCTCGTTTTACTCTCCCATCGCGAAAAAATACCATGACACTACACAGCGAAAAGAAAAAGAAAACAGCAATCCGAGGGGGCACTGCGAGGAAAACACAGCCATTAACACTCAATAGGCAATATTTCGACAAGGAACGCCGGCCCGGGATGGTAATATGAAAATACTTATTGTTTGCTCGA
>NC_061858.1:10257045-10274545 GCF_019202785.1 Penaeus chinensis
ACCCACACACAACAACCACACACACCACACAAAAAAAACAAAAAAAATAAAATAGTGTGTGTGTGTTTGGTGTTGTTTGGTTGTAATTTTGTGGTGTGTGTGAAAAAAGTTTTTTGTTTTGTGGTTTTGTGGGGTTTTGTGGTGTGTTTGGTACATACATACATCCCACACTACTACCCTAAAAAACATACAACAACATACATAAAACTTAATATAAGAAATAAATAAAACAACCATAATATGTAAAAAAAACCCTGGTGAGTATGTATAGTATTTTTCAATATATACAATACACATATGAACTAGTAACATACATCCCAAAAAAACATATATAATACATAAGCATAAAAAAAGGGTATTTAAGGGGCTAACACCAGTTTTTTTAAGTTTAAAAAATTTTTTGGGCAAAGGAAGTTAAACGTTTATTCCTATTTTTCTTTCTAAAAATAAGATCGTCCAAAAATTTCCGAAAAATAAAAAAAAACACAACGAAAAAAAATCACGCAAAAAATTAAATCCATAACATTGCCCGAATATTTGTTACCGAATCCCCTCGGGAAAAGCAAATTAAACCGCCCCAAAATTTTAATAAATGAAAGTAGGGATACAGACAGAATCCAGGGAAAGGCGGGCCGTTTTCTTTAGCGTTTTAAATATCAAACTAGGACAAAACAACCGGCCAATTGGGAAGGCCTATAAATATAGACCCTAAAGAAAAAAGCTTTATTTTTTGTTGGAGGATATAGTTCCTGAATTACAGAAGGGAAAAGAAAAATCCCGCAGTTGGGTTTTTTTTGTGAGTCTAAAAAATCAATAAGGACGAAAACCTATCGAAGGCCCCGGGGGTTTGTTGGGTAATCCAAAATTTTGATTTCCCCCCAAAACGAGTTTAAAACAAAAGATTAAATAAATGAGATACAGCTAGAATGCTACATATAGGCAACGTGTTCCAAACGCTTATTGATCGAATCCAGAACGGAGAGCCAGTGTGAAAAGGCCTAGCCCCGAAAAAGGCCTGAAAGACGTTCAAATTTCGGGGGGCGACGAAAGGGGAAGAGCCCCCTGATAAAAAACCCTCCCCCGAATGGTTAAAAAAATGTGAATTTTTGGGGATGTCGTTGTTTAGGGTGCCAAGTTGTTTATATCTTTCGCCGTGAGTCAGGGAAGAAGTGTGTACCCCCCCTACCCCTCCGACGTCCAGGGTGTATATAATTCCAGATGTGTACCGGTCCACGTGCACCGGTTACGTGACGGAACCGGAATCGAGGGCTTGCATAAAAACCCAAAGTGCCCGGGTGTGGCGCCTGAAGCTGGGATTTGATTGACGGTTCATGGCGGAAATGGGGGCCCTGCGGGTTTTAAAATACAAATCGACTGGGCCGACGGCCGCTGGTAAAAAACATAGGTCTTTTTTTTTTTTTTTTTTTTTTTTCCCCGTACTGTTTTCGTGTCTGAGTCCCGGTGGCGTGCGGCAGTTAAACAAACCCATGTGCGAGATCGGCCGCGGCGATTATTTCAAAACAGACAAAAATTGTTGCAATTCGTCTTATAAAATTTCAACAAACCCTTTTTACATATGTAAACCTTTCGTAAATGAATCCCAGGAACATACAGGTTAAAATATTAGATAAGTTAGTCTTTTTCATACAGATTTGAAATCCCGATTTTAAACAGATAAAAGGTATGATGAAATGAATATCTTCAAAAATTTCAAGATGTATTTTGAAAAGGGTTTTGATTATAATCTCCGTCAGAAATATAAAACGAAACCGGTCAAAAACACTCTTTTATGTGAAGATATTAATTCATTCAACCTTTTTTTTACATTTGTCAACAAGAATACGGTTTAATATCATTTTTATCGGTCCAGAGCCTTTAAATGTGTAGCAAGGGGCCCCTGTGTAAAAAGGGTGTAGGTTGTTTGGGGCAAGGGTTTACCGGTCTAAAGACAATTTTCCTTTGGGGGGGTAAAACCGGGAAAGCAATAGTAGCTTTGTTTAATTTCCCCAAGGGCGTCCCAAAATTTTCTTCTTTTTCTTCCCCCCCACTATTTCCTATTCTTTCTTCTCCTTCTCCTCCCTTATTTCCTCATCTTTCATCTTCTCTCTTTTATTCTCCCTTCCTTTTTTCTCCTTCTCTTCTTCTTACCTCCTCTCATTTCCCTCTTTCCTCTCCTCCCTTTTTCTACTTCTTTTTCTCCCTCTTCTCACATCAAACTTCTTCTTCTTCTTCTCTTCTTCTTCCTCCCCTTCCTTATCTTTATCCACCTCTTTTCTGCTTCAAATTCTTAATATTTTTAATTTTCTTCTTTTCCAAAATTTTCTACCGCCCTCTCTGAACAACTATTTTTTTTCCCCCCCCATCCCCTTCCCCCCTACCTTTTTTTTTTCTAAAAGAATAATGGACTGTTAAAAAAAAAAAAACCTTTAAAAAGCTTTTTGTGTCCTGATATTACAGCTTTAACATTTACAACGTGGGCCAAATTAAATACAACTGGCGTGTGTTAAAAGCCAAAATATTTTTTTCCGTACCTAAACCCAAATGAACTAAAAAGCTAAAAACCCAATCATTGCTTTAAATTAAAATGAGTTTTTACTTTCTTTCACAGGAAAAGGGAACGATTGCAGTTTGACCCTCGTCGGTTTCCTATTCGAAAATTTAAATTAAACTAAATGTTGTGTTAGAAATCGACACTTTAAATTTTTTTTTTGGGTGATATTTATACATTTCACATTAATCACACAAAATTACAGCCATCAAACACAGACTGGTATACAAAAGCACCACCAAACCACAACACAATCACCACACAACACATAACGCACACACCCACACACACACACACACACATACACACACACACACAAAACAAAACACAACACACACACGACAACCACTCACGCAACCACATCCCATTCACACGGGCCGCACACAATCACACACGCACACTTACTTATCCCTCTTTTATCTCCCAGCGGATTATGGATTTGTCTGTCAAAGCCTTAACCCCCAGAAATATTCGCGTTTCGTTTCCCTGGGGCCAAAAAATCACGATTTTTTTCCTTTTGATTTGGGTTGATTTGTTTTAGTCAAAAATAGATTTTTTCAAAAGGGTTTTTTGGGTTTTTTTTTGGTGGTGTATTTTCTTTTTCCCTTTTCCCCATCCCATTTTTCTCTCTTCCCCCTCTTTTCCCTTTTCCCCCTCCTTTTTTTTTTTTCCTTCCCTTTCCTATTCCCTCTCCCTCCCTCCCTTCTACCCCTTTTACTTTTCCCTCCCCTCTCCCTCTCCCTCTTTCCCCACCCCCTTTCTCCCTCCCCTTTTCCTCTTCTCCATTCCCTCTTATTCTCCCTTATCTCTCCTCCTCCCTCTCTCTTCTCTCTCTCCTCTCTCTCCTCTTTCCCTCTTTTCTCTTCCCCTTTCTCTTTATTTCTCTCTCTCTCTCTTTCTCCTCTCTCCTCTTAAAAACTCTCTCATCATCTCCCCCCTCCCCTTCTTTTGAACCTTTTACTCACTCCTCCACATTCCCGGATCCATCTCTCTCTTCTCCTTTCACTCCCCTTCTCTTCCATCTTTCCCCCTCCCATCTCCCCCATGCTCTCCTCTCTCATCCCCCTTTCTCTCACCCTTCCCCCATCCAAATTCCTCTTCTCTCCCTCTTTCCCCCATCCTCCCCTCTCCCTTTTTTTCCCCACTCTTTTCTTACCCCTTTCCCTCTACTCTTTTTTACTCTTCCCCCCCTTTTCCCCTCTCCCTTCCACCCTCTATCCTTTTTTTCTACTTTTTTCACTCTCTTTCTACTCTCTCTCTCAAACAATTTTATCTACTACTATCTATCATCTAAAATTCCTCTCTCTCCCTTTTCTCGTAATCTATCTACTCTTTTTTCCCCTTCTCCTCTCTCCTCATCTCCTTTGTCACTCCGGGCCTCCCCTCTCTCCTCACAACTCTACTCGTCCCTCTCAAAAAATCTCTCCCTCCCCCCACACCAGCCTACCCAATCAAACTCCCCCCCTCCCACCCATCCTCCCTCCCAATCCCCTCTCCCCCTCACTTCCCTCTCCTCAAATTTCCTCTCTCCTGTAATAAAACTCCTCCCATCTTCCCTCTCTCCATCCCCTCTCTTTTCTTTTCCCCCCCTCTCTGTCCCTTTTTTCATCCCTCTCTTTTCCCCCCCCCTCCTTTATCTATCTATCTTTTAAACTATCACTTCTCCTCTCCCTCTATCTTTTCTTCTATTTCTTCTTTCTATCCATTCTACAATCTCTCTCTCTCTCTCTCCTCCATCTCCTCAAAACTCTTCAAGGCGTCTCACTCGTCTCGCAATCTCTCCTCTTCATCTCTCACTTCTCTCTCTCCTCTCTCTCTCATCTCCCCTCCGACTCTCACCTCCCTCTCTCATCCATCTCTTCCATCTCCCATCTCTCAGCATCCATTTTCTTCTCTACTCCCCCCTCTCTCCACCCCCCCCCCCCCCCCCCCCCCCCCCCCCCCCCCCCCAAATCATCTCTCCCTCTCCCTCTAAACTCATCTCCCCTCTCTCCCCTACTTCTACCGTCCCATCTCCCCCCCAAAAACCAATCCGATCATCTCTCCTCTACTCGCCCCCCCCCCCTCCACCGATGTTCTCCTGTAAAGCATGTTTCTCTGTAACGTTACTTTCTGGCATTCTCTTCTCATAGAGCGACCCGGTTCCTTCTCGCTTTCCCTCCTGGCACCAGCCCTTCTGTTGTCTGGCAAGAATTCCGCTCTCTATAAACCGGTGTTTCTGTGTCTCTCCGCTACGTTCGTAATCCTCCTCGTGTTTTTTTTTTTATCAGTTTGTTTTTTTTTTTTTTTCTTTTTTCTTTCTTTTTTTCTTCTCCTCTTCCCCGCGTTCCGTTACTCCCGCTGGCCCGTCGTCTTGTTTCGTGTTTCTCCTTGCGCTTTCTCCCTCTCTCTCTCTTTATCTTTCTCCTCTCGTCTCTCTCTCTCTCCTCTCGTCTCTCTCTTTCTCCTCTCGTCTCTCTCTCTCTCTTTCACACTCATCTCTCTACTCTCCGTCTCTCTCTCTACACTCCTCATCCAAGTCAATTTCACATCTTCCATCTCCTCTCTCTCACGCTCCAAGCGCTTCCTGCATCCGAATCTTCTCCAAAAATCGTTCCATCAATTCCGTCCACCGGCTCTCTAAGGTCGCAATCCTCATTCCTAACTCGTCATCCCTCAAGAAAACCAAGGCACTCCTCTTCCATCCTCTCTAACTCCTCTCGACGCTCATCACGTCCTCATCCTAGAATATGCTCTCATCTTCCGTTCTCGCAGCCTTCAACCACGTCTCCAGGCTCCTCCTCAGTCCTCCCCCACTCTCTCTATCCCCCCCCCCCCCCATCACGTGAGATCAAAAACATCCTCTCTCTCGTCTCTTCCCTATCGGCACCTCTCTCTCAGTCGCATATCTGTCTCTCTACATCACTCTCATCTCTCAAATCCCTCACTCTCTCTCTCTCCTCTCTCTCCATCACATCTTACTCTTCGCCTCCCCTCGTCCTACCTCTCTCTTTCATTCTTTCTCCTCTCGTCTCTCTCTCTTACCTCCTCTCCCTCTACCTCCCTCCCTCCCTCCCCTCCCTCCCTCCTCTCTCTCTCTCTCGGCCATCGTCTCTTCTCTAACTCTCATCGTCCCCGCTCAAACAACCGTTCAACCGTCTCTCTATCACCATAGCTCGATTACCTCGTCCCCCAATATCTCCTCTCCAACTCAATAATCTCCATCTCTCACAAACTCATCGATCAACCCTCCATCCCACCCTGAAACTCTATCCGCGCTCCTCTCTCTCTCATCCCCTCCTCAGACTCACTTCCTCCTCCCCATTGTTCCTATTCGTCCATCCCGACTCGTCTCCCTCTTCGAAAGATCTACCTACATCCTCTCATCATCGTCTCATCTCTCTATATACCTATCTATCTACTTATTCTTTCTCTCTCTCTCTCTCTCTCCATCAACCTCATCCGTATCGTCCACTCTCCAACATCCGTTCTCTTCGCGCTCTCATCGTCGACTCCCTCTCTCGTCTCTCTCTATCTACTACTATCTATACTAACTAATATCTACTTCTCTTTCTCCTCTCTCTCAAACCTATCATCTCTCCAACCAAAAACCGTCCTCCAATCTCTCCTCTCGTACACTCTCTCTCGGCTCTCCGTCTCTCTGCGTCCTCCTCACCTCCGCATCTCTCGGGTCATCGAGTGCTCTCTCTCCTCTCTACTCTTCTCTCCTCTGTTCCATTATCTTTGTGTTGCCCATGCTATAAATATCCTTAATTTTAATTATTATTATTTAAAAATATAACTTTTCATTGTTTTTGTTGTTTTTTCTTATTCATTTTAAACATTATAATTAATATGTTAATTTTTTTTTACATCATTATTATTGTTATTATTATAATTGTGTTTTTTACTGTCGTTGTTATTATCGTTGTTGTTATTATCAATTTGGTATCGTTGTTATTATTATTATCAATATTATTATTATTATTATTATCATTATTATTATTGTTATCAATATTGTTATTACTATTATAAAATCAATATTTTTTTGTTATAATTTGTTTTTTTTTTTTATTTAATCATACAACATCATCAAATCACAAGATCACCATCATCGTTTTTATTTTGTTATTTTTATTACTAATATCATTAGTATTATCAATTTTCATGCCCGGATGCTTTTATTATTAATGTACATGCTCTTGCCCTTGTTGTAATGTTATTATTTTTATTATTCTTAAAATTGTATTATTAAAATTATTTTAATTAACCGGAAATATTATCACTTACAATAAAGTGTACTACCTAATGCGATCCACAACCAACTTTCATCAATATTAACAGCATAGTATGATTAGGCCTGTCATAATTACCATCATTTCAGGTATCGAATTTAGCTTTTTAATTAGTAGATACCATATGCATTATGAGAATATCCCGTAACAGTTAATTTAATATTACCATGTCCCATTAACATCAAAACCTGATAAACTGTTGTCTCTCTCTCAGTACTATTTGTAACTGTTTATTTAATTAGATATAATAAACGATTACCATTATGGTTGTTTTTTATGAATGGTTTGTTTCTTTTCAATCAGCTGTTTATTATTGTTTTTTATTTTTTGGTTTTCATGTAATTTTTGATTTTGGTTTGATATATAAGTCTTGATTTTAACATTTTAAAACACTTCCACTCTCAGGTTTTGATGCCATCATATTCAATGTATTCTATTTCAAGATAACGGCTGTCGTTCCATTATAGTAATTTAATATACCTTAGAATTATTTAAAAAGGATTAAAACCAATTTTTTTAAAGAATTTTCCCCCTTTTCCTGTTTTAATATTTGGTGTTTGTTTTTTTTTGGGTGTTTTGTTTGGGGTTATAAAAAAATTTATAATTCCTCACATCATTTTTCCACATATAAATGTCTATTTACAATTAAACCCTTTCTTCCTTTGAAAAATACCTCTGCACCTAATTTTCCCATCTCAAACATCCTTAGGAATAAAGGGAATTCAACTCACCATATTTTACCCTGTCCTTCTCCCTTACTTTGGGTTTTGTTTTTTTTTTTTTTTTTTTTTTTCCTGAATTCTCCCTCATTTCCCCCTTCTTTCCCACTTACTACTTCATCCCTATAATCCCCATCTCCCCCAAAACCCTCATAACTTCTCAGCCTCACACTTTATCCAATTCTTCTCCTTTCTCCTCCCCCCCTCTCTCCGGCTCTCCTCTCCTCTTCTCTCCTCACTCTCTCCTCACTCATCTCTCTAAACCTCCCCCACCTCTCCCCCATCCCCACTTCTCCTCTTCTCCTCATTTCCTCTTCTCTCTCATCTCCCTCTCTCTCTCCTCCCCTCTCGTCTCTATCCTTCCCTCCATTCCTCTCCTCTCTCTCTCTCCGTTTACTTATACCCGTATCATGCGAACCGCATGTTTTCCGGTTGGGTTCCATTCACCCTTTATTGTCATTTTTTTTAGGTCGTAATATTTGACCTTACAAAAACGTCGAACGAATAACGAACCTTTTTTAGGATTTGAAATAAAAGCTTAGGTCAATAATTCTTAAAGTGTTTCTTTGGTTTTTTTTTTTTGTTTGTATAGAAAACTTGCAGGCAGCAATTTTCTCCTTTTTTTTTACATAGTGCATGTTATTTGACAGGTTTTCATTCAGTTTTTGCCGTGTCAGGGAAGGGAGGAAGAATAAATTGGCGAAATTAATAAAGATGAAATGTTGGCAACTTTCAGACAAAATTGGCGGGAAATATTGTTGCCAGATTTTGCAAGTGGGGTGGCTATTTTAGTGTCCGAGCGTCTATACTATGTTAGAGTGGCGCCAATAAGACAAAAATGCATATGAAAAAAAATATATAAGAGAATAAGATTATTTTGTGACTGACCTCAGTTGTTCTCAGTTGACAACTTAAAAATATCTTTCAAAGTATAGAGTATAGACAATATCTTTCCCTTGAGATATTCACTTACACTTTAAAAAACCACAAAAACAAATTAAAGAACCAGCTCCAGTTTACACGAAATACAACATCGAAATAAAAGGGGTTATTTAAAAATCTTTTTGAAAATTTTTAAAATCCCTAGATAGGGGTGCCAAAAATGATCAACTAAAAAAGAAATCCTTTGCATTTCCCTCCCGCACTCGCTGTAATTTTTTCCCAACCTTTTACACCTCGTTTGCTCTGGGGAAACAAACGTTAATAGATTTGTAATTTATAACTATTATGAAGTACTATGAGAGTGGACATTTATTTTGGCCCCCCCTTAAAAATTGGTGCGCGGGGAAACGACGTAAAATAGGGGCCGGGGGGTTTGATCTGGGGGGGGTCCGAACCAGGAACAGACGCGTAAGTGGACGCCATTCCGAAGTCGCAGCTGGACGAATCAGCGATGCAGTTTATCATGTCAGAATACCGCGTCGAGAGTTATTATCGTTCGACCCGGGAAACGAATGTGTGGGGAAGGGATAGCAAAAAAAAGAGAGAAGGAAGGGAAAAAAGAGAGAGGGGGGGGGAAGAGAGAGAGGGGAGAAGAAAGAGAGAGAGGGGGCGGAGGAGAAAGAGGGAGAGAGAGGGAGAGATGAAGATCGAAAGATAAAGGAGAGTGAAGGGGGGAGGGGAAAGAGAGTATGGGAGAGAGTGAAGCCAGGAACACGAACAGTTTTAGAGATCGTAGAAGTTCCCAAAACAAAGTAAAATTAAAAATGGTACCTTTATTCCATACATTAACCCGTAACCTCAATATAAAGTCACACACAGACAAACCAACAATTCCTCCTCCTCTCATCTCATCCATCATCTCTTTTCTCTCTTCTCATCTCCGTCTCTCCCTATTTTTTCTATCCCCTTCATCTATCTCTCTTCTCACTCTCCTTAATCCTCCTCCCCAATCTCTCTCCCCCCTCCTCTTTCCTCTCTCTTTTTTCTCTTTCCCCTCCCTTCTTCCCTCTCTTCCAAACCTCTTTATCTCTTACAACTCTCCTCCAAATCCCCTTTAAAAAACCTTCTCTTTTATCCTATCCATTTTCCCAAGTTCTCCACTTTTTTAAACTCTCAACCACATCTTTTTATCAATTTAACTCCAGGGTTATCTTATTTTCCCCCCCGTTAACTTTAACCCCCACCCACAATTTTAATTTTTAAATTTCCCGCCCCCGCCCAATATTCTAAAAATTCAAACCATTAAATTTAAACCCCCCCCTCAAAATTCCCCCCAAACCTTTTTTTTTTCATTCCACCCACCCCCAGCCTAACCATCTCTCAAACCACATCTTCACTCTCCTCAATTCCAATCAACTCCACGTCTCATCTCCTCATTCTCTCACACCCCGCCCAACTCTCCTCTACTCATCATCCACCATCTCTCTCATTCTCTCCTCTTAATTTTCAATCCCCATTCTACTCCACTCTCTCTCTCCTCTCATCCACTTCTCATCTCCATCTTTTCTCTCTCCTCTCATTCTTCCCTCTTCCTCTTCTTTCTTTTTCCTTCCCTTTTTTTTTTTTTCCCAACTGGGCTTCATTCTCTGACATCTCTCAGGTTTCCGTGCAAAGGGGAGGGAGGCTTCGAGAAAACCAGGTTTGTTTTCTGCTTTTTTTAGTACTGTGGATAAGCCTGTGATTCACAACGTTACTGGCCACTGGTGATGGTTTTGTAGATGCTCTCAGGCTCTCAGTCCGTATGTGTGTGTATATTTATGGGTGTATGCGTTTTTCTATGTGTGTGTATGTGTGTGTGTTTGGTTGTGTGTGTGTGTGTGTGTGTGTGTGTTGTGTGTGTGTGTGCGCGCGCGCGCGTATGCGTGTACGTGTGCGCGTGTTTATCCTTC
The DNA here is from genome assembly GCF_019202785.1 of Penaeus chinensis. Classification (NCBI taxonomy): domain Eukaryota; kingdom Metazoa; phylum Arthropoda; class Malacostraca; order Decapoda; family Penaeidae; genus Penaeus; species Penaeus chinensis. Next base: position 10,267,418 of record NC_061858.1, read on the forward strand.
ATTAACGTTTCTGACTCAAGGGCGTGTTGGCTTGCGCCTGTCAGCAAATGCAAACAGTGGAAATAGTCCTCCTTGATCTGGAGCGCAGCGTACCACAAAATAGACCAGAGAACAGTCCTATAAGATATTCAGTGAAACAGGAGCTCGTCGAGCAAGCGAGCGACTGGTGTAAATTTTAACCCCGTACCTCCCCCCTAAAATACGTCCAGCCCGATATCTCCCAAAAAACAGGCCCTTTCACGAGCTTAGATAAAAAGGCCCGTACCGAGGGGGTTCCCGGAATATCTAGAGAATAAGAGGGCAAAGATTGATCGTTTGGGATTTTTGGGAGATCCCTATTTTTTTTTTTTTTTCTTTTCTTTTTTTCCTATTAGAAGGATACAGAAGATATTTTGTTGATCCCGTTCTCTCTGATTCTGTCCTGCGCGCCCTCCAGCTGACGAACGAGGCAGCGTCGCCCCTTTATTTCGGATAATTGGAGAACATGATGAAGGAGGGAAGGGGTTCGATCGCCGGGACTCCGAGGCGGCTCTCGATGCCCTCGACGTCGCCGGCCACTTCGGGGGCGGCGGCGAAGGGCGGGCGGCGCGGCTGGGGCGTCCGTGCGGGCCTCCGGGTGCGTGCGCTCGCAGGCGTCGGGACCTGTTGCTTCGTTGGCGCGTGGGGCTCCCGCGGCCGAGAAGCTTCTTCGGTTGCGATGGCTGTGCTGGGTAGGGGGGGGGGCAGGGGGGGGGGAGAGGGGTTTTTAGGGGGTTTTTGTTTTGGGTTTTAGGGGTTCACATCCCGCCTGCTCCCTTTTCTTTCCTTTCTCCTTTTTTTTTTTTTTTTCGGGCTTTAAACCTTTCTCTCACTTTCCCTTGTCCTATTCTCTCTCCCTCCCATCCACCTCCCCTTTCCCTTTTTCCCCCCCTCCCTTTCCCCCCCCCTCCCCTCCCTTTCCCCCCCTTCTCCCCTCACTCTCACTGGTCCCCTCTCCCTTTTCCCTTTTCCCCACTCACTCTCTCTCTATCATCTATCTATCTATCTAAACTATCTACAAACTATATATCTCTTCCTTGCTTTTCTCCCTCCTCCCACTCTCCCCTCTCAATTTCCCGTTCCCACTTTCCTCTACCCCTACCTCTTCACCCCCCACAAGGGTCCCGAAACCCTAACACACGCCCTTACGCCCTCCAGCAATAAGGTCGAAACTTCCATATCGAGCTGCCCGCCCTCCACCCTTTTATCCGGCCAATATTTCCCGTATTTGACTTTCTTAAATATTGTTCGGGAATCCGCAGTGTCCACCATCTTAGTGGGCTGCGGGAGGGCGGGTCTGGTGGGGCGGGACGAGGGGATGAGTCCGCAGTTATTGGGGTCGTTTTGGTGTTGGGGGGGGGGGGGGGGGGGGGGGGGCGTTGTCCGTCGTTTTGATTTCGATCTCGTTTCCCGGGGGGGCAGGTGTCCTCCCCCCTTCCGTTTTCCCGTGGCTATGTCCTGTTTTTTTTAGTCTTGGTCTTTCAGTTTCTCTCCTCTCATAAACCCTCGCCTCTACTCTCCTCTCCATCCTCTTTCTCCCTCTCATCTCTCCCCTACCCGTTCCACCCTCCTCTCCCATCCTTCTCTCTCTCCTCTCCCTTCTCCACTCCCTCCGTTCTCTCCGATTCTCCTCCCCAAACCTCTACTCCTCTCTCTCCTCGCCCTCCTCTTCTCTCCTCTCATCCTCTACTCGATTCGACTCATCTCAACTCAACCATCCCCCTTCTTCTCTTCCCCACCCAATTCTCTCTTCACGACCACACATCCTTTCCCACTCTCACTCCCTCGCCGTCAAAACCCCTTCCCATTCTCCCCCCTTTTTCCCTAAACTCCTCCCATCCTCTCCCCCACTCCTCCTCCTCTCACCCACCTCTCCTCTCATCCTCTCTCTCCCTCTCTCCTCCATCTCATCTCTCGTCCCTCATCTCTCTCTCTCTCCCCCTCTCTCCCCCTCTCTCCCATCTCTCTCGCTCTATATAATGTAACAGAAAAATATAAACCCACACACACACACACACACACACACTCACAAAACAACACAAAAAAAACAACACAAAAATAAATATATAATATAAAATTATATAATATATAAATAAATATATTATATATAAATATATAATATATGTGTGTGTGTGTGTGTGTGGGGTGTGTTGTGTGTGTGGGTATGTGGGGTAAATAGAGCGCACGTATATGTGTGTGTGCATATGTATACATATACACACACACACACACATCCACAAAAAAAAACACACACACACACACACAACCACACAAAATAAAAATATAAATTTATATATATATTCACACATGTATGTGTGTGGCTGTGTGTGTGTTTGTGTATATGTATTTATATAATCTGCATTGCCAGTGCACCTTCAATCGCCGATTCTGCATCATATTTCAGAATAATCTTTCCTTTCGCTCTCCTCCTGACAATTACCTCCCAATCGCCCCATCATCCAGCGTCTCGTTCCTGCACTCCTTCGCACGTCCCTCTTTCATTTATAGTCTTTAACTTTTAAATCCAGGGTCTCCCCTACACAATTTCCAGACACCGAGGGAAGTGCCCGGTATCTTTAAGCGTTACTCCTGCGGCCAGATCAGCCTCCGTCAGCCTCCGTCAGCCCCATATGAGTCTGGTTCCTTCGACGAGTCCGGGGCTCAAGTTCGTTATATTACTGGGTTTTTTTACTTTTAAATTTGCAAATAGAGGGGCAAAATTCGTCGTTTGGGGCAGGGCAAAGCGCTTGCCTGTAACCGTGTGAGTGTTATATCCTTTTCCATAAACCCAATCGCTGCGTGTGAAAAAACCCGGCACTTCTTTAAACGTCAGCCTTGAGGGTGCGGGGAGGGCGATTTTCCCGATATTCCAAAAAAAAAATAGGGGAAACGCTGTTTGAGGAGCGGGGTCGTGACGTAGGTTCTCGCAAGAAGGGAAAATGAGAATGATGCTTTTTCCTTTAGATACCCCTGGGCCCTCCCAATTTGTTTTTTCCCCTCCCTCTCTCTCTTCTCTCCCCCTCCGTCTCCCCCCACGTCTCCATCAACCTTCCCCCAAAACCCTTTCCCCAAAATCTTTTTCTCCAACCCCTCCAAATCATCCTCCTCTCTCAATCTCACACTCACCCCTCTCTCCTCCCCTCACCCACAATCTCTCTCTTTTCCTTTTCCTCTCCCATCTCCCCCCCCTCCCCCCTCTCTCCTCCACCCCCCACTCACCTCCTTTCCTCTTCTCTCTTCTCTTCCTCAGCTGCCTCTCTCACCCCTTTTCTCCCCCCCTCCAAAAACTCACTCCCTTTGCTCTTTCCACCTTAACCCTCCCGGGGGGCCACCCCCTCTTCTCCAAAACCCCCGCCCCCTTTTTTTTTTTTTTTTTTTTTTTTTTTTTTTAGATCGTCTCTCCATTTTACCTCCTCCTCACTATCCTCCCATCCCTCAAACAACACCTCCTCTCCTCTTCTCCAACTCCCTCCATCCCTAACACCCCCCCCCTCCATCTCTCTCTCTCTCTCCTCTCTCCCCCTCTCACCCCCTCTCCTCCCCCTTCTCCCTCCCCCCCCCCTCTCTCTCCCTCCCTGACCATCTCTCTCTCTCTCTTTCTTCTTTCTCCCTCCCTGACCCTCTCTCTCTCTCCTCCTCTCATCGTCCCTGTCCCTCCTTCCTACTCATCTCTCCTCTCTCTCTTCCTCCTCCCCTTTCCCCCCCTCTCCTCTCCTCCCTCTCCCTCTCGTGTGTCTCTCTCTGCTTTCTCCTCTCACATTCTTTTTCTCCTCCACCCTTTCCCATACCTTCACCTTACCCCTCCCTCCTCTCCCCTTCCCTTACTCATCATCCCCCCTTCCTCCTCTCATTCTTCTCTATCCCTCCCCTCCTTTCCTCTCTCTCTCCGCCCAGTCCCCCCTCTCTCTTCCGCTCTTTCCCCTGCAATCTCTGACGTCACGGGGACGGAGGGCGGCACGGGGGTATCATCAAGCTCTTCCTTTGATAACTCGTCTCGTTAAGCTCTACCCGATGACCTGATATCTGTTGCAGGAGGGAGGGGACTAGGGGCAGGGAGTGGGGTGAGGGGAATAGGGGCAGGGGAATGGGGTGAGGGAAATAAGGGCAGGGGAGAGGGGTGAGGCGAGTGGGTTAAGGGGAGGACGAGGGGAGGATGGATCAGGAGGCCCAGCACTACCCGGTAATAGTGCTTGTACACACAACACCTGAGCATACGGAGGGTCGGCCGAGTGTATGCGGTTGCCAGCGCGCCTATATTTGGCTGCGGGTTGGACTAAGTTTAGAGCCTGAATGGCGGCTCAGCCCGAGGTTAGGGGGGGGGGGGGGTCGTCGGCCCTCATCGGTGCCACGTGTTGGGGGTTCAGCACGCACGGCAATGATGGGGTTTTGCTGTCATGCTGAAGAGCGCGTGATGTCATACTAACCCGCTGGGGATTTATGCCTCCCATGCGCCCGGATTCGCTGCAGCGGCGGTGCATTATGTCACGCCGATCCCGCTCTCTCGGTCGTGAATAGAGATGTCATGCTAGACCGCGTGGCCCTGCATTATTCGGTCTTGTGGGTCTGAACTGAAGTATATTGTTAGCTTTTGATTCAATCTTCGGGTGAGAAATTGGCTCAGAGAGTGCCTGTGAGAGAGTAGTGGGTAGATACATTCTGGTAGTTTTTAGATTGCAGTTTCTCCGTGTAAGTAGTCATATATATATATGTATGTATAGACAGATAGATTTGTTGATATGTTTTGTGTAATGTACGTTATACATCAATTGATCTGTCTCTGCCATTCTCTCTTTGGTCAGCATGTCGCATATAACATTTAAACATAGGCTCACATCCAGTGATATTGGTGGTGCAGTATTTTCAGATTGGCTTTTCTCGATATATTCCGGTATGAACTTAAACCCTACATTGGCAGGAACAGCGTACAATACACACAATAGTAATCCGTGTCTATTCTCGTACTGTGTATCTAGAGCAAACGTCATCTTAGTCCTAAAATAAAACTGAAGTCACATTTCATACATGTCATATGTAAAGAATGTTTCGTGTTTTTTTTTTTTTTTGTTTCTTAGCCCAAAATTCTAGGCATATATTCCCTGTCCCTCACTGCACTTGCTTTCTGAGCCCAAAACATGCACTGGCCACTTACCTTGCCTGTCTGTCTGTCGCCGTTGACCCGCTTACAATATGCCAAAAGAACGTGAAGATACGCGCCTGTTTCTTTTGGGTCACTTTTTCATTCAGCATCTTCAGAGTGCTTTACTTGGATGAGCCTTTACAGAATTCGTAGTGATAATTTGTAAATGTAGAGAAAGATGGTAATGGGAATCAATAATTCACGCATTGCGAGATGTGTAACTGACGTGTTGATACACCTTCATCAGAGTATCGTTAATTATATATATATATATATATATATATATATATATATATATATATATATATAGATATATATATATATATATGTGTGTGTGTGTGTGTGTGTGCGCGTGTGTGTATGTATGTATGTATGTATGTATGTATGTATGTATGTATGTATGTATATACATACATACATACATATATATACATATATGTGTGTGTGTGTGTGTGTGTGTGTGCGTGTGTGTGTGTGTGTGTGTGTGTGTATATATAAATGTGTGTGTGTGTGTGTGTGTGTGTGTGTGTGTGTGTGTGTGTGTGTGTATATGTGTGTGTGTGTGTGTGTGTGTGTGTGTGTGTGTGTGTGTGTGTGTGTGTGTGTGTGTGTGTGTGTTGGTATACTAAAAAGAAGATATAAGGAAATGAGTCTCAAGAAATAGATAGATTTACGTTAAAAAAAAAAAGTAAAAGAGTGACTCATTCTGGTATAATTGAGTTGGCTTCGAGGCCCCTTTGTCCAGACTGCGTTTATATGTTGATTCCATTGACTCATGCGATCCTTTATTCATAAAACGTTAAGTAACTTTGCTTGTAACGTCCCGGGGAAAAGTGCGGGTACTACAGATGAAAGGGATAGATTATACACAGATGCAATGCAGCTGGAAACATTCTGGCCTTGACTCTCTTGATCCACCCCCACCCCCCACCCCCACCCCCTGGTAAATGTACTGTGAAAATGCATGTGTGTCTGTGTGTTTGCCTAGAATTCTGTATAGGTATGTATGTCTGTGTATGTGATTATAGGTTCATATGTGGGTGTGGATGTCTTTATGTATGTATGTGTGTGTATTTATGTATTTGCGTCTGTGTTTATGTGTGTTATCTGTCTGTACTGTGGATGCACTTGAACATTAGCGAAGGTTGCCACTCTCATTCCCCTTCCTCTCCCCCCCCCCCCCCTCCCCATGCCTTCTGCCTCACCTCCCAGCAATACAACAACAGATGGGCACTTTAGCCTTCCAGCTGGGCAGCGACCCCCTCCGCTTCTACGGCAACAGGTGTATAAGTCTTTCACACATGTACCCTCCGCAACAAGTAAGGGGCTACTGTAACTTTGCACAAGCAGTTCAGATATTTTTATTTTCCTCTTTTATTAACAAACCTCCCATCAGTCACCCCATTGGAACAAATCAAGCAAATTGAAATATAAATAAATTAGGCATCTGAAGCATCCTTTCGCAGACAAAAGACGCGAGTGAAGCGTCCACCGAGGTATCCGAAGCCCGGCGCCCACCTTTCGCGGAAATAGCTGGATCGGCGCCGCCCGGGCTGCGAGTCACCGGCGGCGACGCGACGCTCCCCGGGCCGCTTCGATTACAACAGCGGGTCTCGACTCATGCTCCGGATGACCAGTCTAATTAATCTTGAAAAATCGAGGATCACCTACTTTTTGAGTAATGATAAGCACATATTAAAGGCTCTTTATCTTTGCATCGAACAGGACGGCCCGCAACCTCGACTTGCAATGAATGTACAAGCCTTGAGCTTGGTACCTGCAAGAATCTCGAACACTCGAACGTCGCTTGTGGGAAAATTATATTTGATTAAAAGCTTGCTCTAAGAATCATCTCACTCCACCTGATCGCACCTGCTGCAGTCCGTCCTCGCGCACGGAGGGAAGACTTATTATGGAGCTATTATTTTTCACGATAGGTTTCTGATTGTATTTTTATTTACTTTTTAGCGTTG
>NC_061858.1:10292045-10294545 GCF_019202785.1 Penaeus chinensis
TCTGCTCGCCGTGTACTCTAGACAAAGTTCCCGAATAAGATCGCCCCCTCCCACCCCTCCGCTCCCTGCTATCGTTAATACCTATTTGAAGTTTAATTGACCTTTCAGCGCGTACCGACAAATCCCGTCTAATCCTTTTAACAGAGTTTCGGCTGGATGACCTCATTCGATTAGGCTTCGACTCGCCGCCGCTCGGGTCTGGCGCTACTTCGCACGTCCGGGCTTTGTGCAAGTAGCTCGGGGCCACGCTGCAGGGGGAGGGGGAGGGGGAGGGGAGAGAGCATGGGCTGGGGGTAGGAGTGGGGAGAAGGGAGTGTACAGGGGGTAGGAGAGGGGGAGGTGTGGATGGATGGAAGGTGGGAGGGGGAAGGGGATAGGCAAGGGGTAGGAGACGGTTAGTGGAAGGGAGATATAGGGGAAGGGGAAGGTGGGTGGGGGGAGGGGATGGGCAGGGGGAGGAGAGGGTAGATGCGGATGGATAGAGGATGGGATGGGGAAGAGGTATGTGATGGGGATAGGAGAAGGAGACATAGGAGTATGGATGAATAGAGAGTGGGAGAAGGGGCCGTATGGAGGGATAGAAAGGCAGAAGTGGCGTGTGGAGGGATAGGAAGTAGGAGAAGGCGTGGAGGAAATATTAACAGAGAACAGGAGGAGGGGGAAGGGAGGTCCAAGTGGATAGGGAGTAAGATAGAAAAGGGGAGTGTTGATACGGAGGTTAATTAAAGGAATGGATAGGAGTGGAGATGTTGGGTGGTTATGGGATAGCAGGGGAGAGAGGGACCTGAGGATGTACAAGGGATAGGGTAGAGTAAGTAAGGAATATGAGAAGAGGGATAGTTGAGGAGGGAAGAAGGGTCGGATAAGTAGAGAATAGGAGAGCCAAAGAGGAGTTTTTGACAGAGAATAAGAAAGAAGAAATGATGTGCCAGAAGAGGAAGTGCGGGAGGGCGTGGGTGAAAGCAGGAAGCAGGTGAACAGGTAAGCAGTATAACCAAGAGTCCGAACGGGGCCATGTAGCCTGTTTACTCTCTCGCTTTTACTCGGTATTTACTCAACCCCCAATTAATAAGTTGAAACGCCAATTATCCTTATAGAGATTAATTGTTGGTCGAACTGGGGTAACTGAGACAGGTAAGCGGCTGATGCTGTTATGAGGCCACTGCTCGCCAGTCTGCGCGCGCACCCTGTGGTCGACTCGATAATTACGTTAACCGACGGTCGAGAAACTTAACGAGTCGTTGGGGAGGATTTTTATCATCATGCTAATCGAGCCTTCTTCTGGTCGCATCAGAGGGAGAGCCTCGGCCTTCTGAAAGTCTTTTATACTTACATGCATACATGCTACAAGCATACATACATACATACATGCATACATACATGCATACACGCATGCATACATACATACATACATACATACATACATACATACATACATACATACATACATACATACATACATACATACATACATACATACATACATACATACATACATACATACATGCAGACATATATATACATATATATATATATATATATATATATATATATATATATACGTATATATATATATATATATATAACGTATATATATGTGCGTGTGTGTGTGTGTGTGTGTGTGTGTGTGTGTGTGTGTGTGTGTGTGTGTGTGTGTGTGTATATATGTATATGTATGTATATATATATGTATATATATGTGTGTGTGTGTGTGTGTGTGTGTGTGTGTGTGTGTGTGTGTGTGTGTGTGTGTGTGTGTGTGTGTGTGTGTGTGTGTGTGTGTGTGTGTGTGTGTGTGTGTGTGTGTGTGTGTGTTGGTGGGTGGGGAGTGGGGATGTTGTGTGTGTGGGTGCTTTTATTAAGATAGATTGATATGCATGTATTTTTGTATAAATAGTGTATTTGAATAGTTATGTTCTATGTCTTTATTAATATATATGATATGGTTTACCGCATTTAAACCTGCATTGTGCATAAGTAAGGTACATGGAAGTCGCTCACAGACGCACAGTACATAGGCATGTACGCTAACATGAACATAACATCAATCCATAACCTATAACAGCCAAACGATAATCAATTCAGTCTTGAATGCTAAACCATAAATGCTTTTATAACTACTTTATGAATAGACAGGCTAAATGTAGTTAACAGTCTGAAGATAACAAACAGAGGGAATGTGAATGATGGGAAAAAATAAACAAGAAGGCAGTGTATTTCATGAAATAAGAAGCCCTTTTATTGACAGCTAAAACTCGCCCTTGTAGCTGCTCCGTTCGAAAGAGTGTGACGTAATATAGTGTTGCATGCTACGCAAACAACCGCGTGCACATTCACACAAACACACAAACAAACACGCGTGTGTATGCATGTATATGTATATGTATATGTACATGTATATGTATATATGTGTCTTTATATATATATATATATATATATATATATATATATATATATATATGTGTGTGTGTGTGTGTGTGTGTGTGTGTGTGTGTGTGTG
>NC_061858.1:10299545-10302045 GCF_019202785.1 Penaeus chinensis
AGAGAGAGAGAGAGAGATCACAGACGCGACGCAGGAGACATGCGGCGATTAGCACAAGTACAAATCCCCGAATCCCACACACAGAAGAAGCAGCGGATAACAAAGGATGAGCGAACCTAATACGGATGCCCGTGTGGTACGTAGTGGTCCCTGGGTGCCTACGGTCCCCCGGGAGGCGCTCCGGAAGAAGGAGGACTGAGATTACATGGTACCCGGGGAGTGAAGGCTGGAGGGAGAGGATACCCTACCTCAGGGGGCTCACGTTGATTAGGGCATTGTCGAAAAGTCTCTTATTATGGTTACTAATGATTAGATGCTTTGTGTCTCTCTATAAATGTTCGTCTGTGTGTCTGCTTGGGCCCTCTCGCTCCTCTCGTTCCTCTCTCCTCCTCTCTCTGTCTTTGTTTGTCAGTTTCTATCTCAGTTTCTTTCTTCCTTCTTAATATTTGTCTCATTCTCTGTTAGTCCATCTCTCTCTCTCTCTCTCTCTCTCTCTCTCTCTCTCTCTCTCTCTCTCTCTCTCTCTCTCTCTCTCTCTCTCTCTCTCTCTCTCTCTCTCTCTCTCTCTCTCTCTCTCTCTCTCTCTCTCTCTCTCTCTCTCTCTCTCTCTCTCTCTCTCTCTCTCTCTCTCTCTCTCTCTCTCTCTCTCTCTCTCTCTCTTTCACGCACACACAATCTTTCGCTCTTCCGTACTTTGTTTCTTAACGCCTTTTATATTTAACATAATGTGTGATCGAAGAAGACGTGTAATAAAGGGCAGACGTGAATTAACAGGATAAACAGTAATTAAGCCATACACACACACACACACACACACACACGCATATATATATATATATATATATATATATATATATATATATATATATATATATATATATATATATATATATGCATATACGTACTGTACATGTACGTATGTATGTGTGTAAATATTTGTGTATGTATGTGTTTTTGCGTATGTATGTGTCTGTGTGTGTGCTTTTATATGCGTATATGTAAATTTGTATGTGTGTATGTTTGTATGTATATATGTATGCATGTGTGTATGATTGTGTGTATATATATATATGTGTGCGTGTGTGTGTGTGTGTGTGTGTGTGTGTGTGTGTGTGTGCGTGTGTGTGTGTGTGTGTGTGTGTGTGTGTGTGTGTGTGTGTGTGTGTGTGTGTGTGTGTGTGTGTGTGTACATACATACATACATACATAATAAATACATATATATTTGAAGGAACACTTTCTTAAATGACCGGGGCGAGGCAGATATGAAGGAAGACAGGGCACCTGTGATAGATGTTTGGTAGAGAGCAAGAAACATAGTCGATAGGGAAGGCAGGATAGACAGATTGGACGACCCTAGGACAGGAGCGTCGGCGGCGTCCGTCTGCCATGCGCCAGTGGAGGTGTGAGTGTGTGTGGGCCGAGTGCAGGAGCCACCAACAGTGAGCCGCTCGCTGGCCCAGGGAGTGAGCGTCCGTAGCCGCTCTGCGCGACCAGGAACCCCCCACCATAAATATTAATCTTCGCCAGGCCAGCATTCCTCTTGTGCTCGGGCGTGGTTGAGGCCTCTGGCTGTTGCTGCTCCACCCGCCGCGGCCGCCCCCTCGCCCGCCCTCCCGCCGGTGCAAGGACAGGGCACGTTGATGTCCAGTGCAAGAAAAGTAAAACATATTTAAAAACTTGCTCCCTTCGCTCCCTCTCTCTGTGACATGTAGGTGTCGAGAGAGCCGAGAGCAGCCAGCGGGAGCTAACGTGCCCAATGATGATTGGTCGGCGATGAATACCATGAAGAAAAGAAAAAAAGGGCTTTCTTGAGGCGCAACTTGTGCGTTGAGGAAACCAGACGTTGCACGCAAGATCTGGGAGCCGAGCGACACAATAAGTACCTGTATGCCAGTTTATGGGTTGCTGGAAACGAGCATCATTTTCAGCAGATCCTGGTCGCATTTATGAGCTCCTCGACTTCACAAAGGATTCCTGCGGATCCTATTGTTTACAAGTCAGGCGGAGGACCTGGCAGGTGGTGTATTCATCAGGTGTGAGACCGAGAAAGCGATTGGCAAAGCGGTGTAAACAGTTGGGTCTCGGGATCGATAAAGTCTGTATTGTTGAAGAGCGGCTGGTCACCGTCGACTCTCAGACCAGAACCAGCCACCACTGCCGCGGCTATCGACCCAAAGCTTCGCTACCTGCTTCCCTCAACCACCTGTGGACGCTGCTGCCACCTGTACCAACTGCCAGATGGCTTTGCCCACAAGGTGCAATCATCGAGGGGCGGGATTATCGAGACTGTTGCTTGTGTGTGGCTGTGGCGTGATGCTCTTGCTGCCAGCTGGAGCCTTGTAGCGGCCCCGCTCCAGGCCTCGAGCTCCGCCACATACCTGCTGCTCCACTCGCTGCATAGCTCAGCCCACGACTCTTGGCTGGAACGTCCAGCGCCAAGGGAGTCTGTCCGGACGTCGAGTGACAGTTGCGTGTCATACGAGGAACAGCTCCGTGT
>NC_061858.1:10307045-10309545 GCF_019202785.1 Penaeus chinensis
AGAAAGTGTTACACAGAAAGAATGTAATATAAACACATATATACAATAAAGTATACACAGAGACATAGAAAGTAGAGATATAGACACGGATTAATAGAGCGACGATAGACACAGATAGAAAGAATAGAATGTAGACCCTGACAGATTGTAAGAGTGAAATGTAGTCGCAGATAGATAGAAACAATGAAAAATAGACACATAGACAGAAAGAGTGGAATATAGATTCAGAGAGATGGGAGGAAAGGAGAATAAATACAGACAAATAGAAAAACCGAAACATTAACAAAAAAGAGGTAGAGAGATAAACAGACAGATATCACGAGACCGAATCGGAGAGAAGCAAACAAACAAACATCAGTTAAAAAAAAGGACTTAGAGACTGTATGTGCTTATTAGACGCCAAGATCCAGTACAGTGCAAAGCCCGAAGCGCTCCATCCGCGGTCTGGAGGAAAGGAGAAGTGTTTACCCACGCTCAGGGCCAAATGAAGACGGATCCGAGTGAAGGAGAACGAGAAGGAGGAGGATTGGGGAAGGAGAGGGAAAACGGGGAGGAGGAGGGGGAAGAGGGGGAGATGGAGGAAGATTGGAAGGAGGAGGGAGGATAATGGGGACGAGAGAGGAAGGGGAAGAGAACATGGAGAAGGGGGGGGGGAGAAGAAGAAGGAGGGAAAGTCGGAGGAGAAGGAGGAGGAGGGAGAAAGATAGGGAAGAGGGAGGAAGAGTGGGAGGGAAAAGCGAAACGAGTGGGAGAAGAAGGGGTGTGGGAGAGGAGTGGGAAGAGGAGGGGGAAAGAGGAAGGTGAGGAGAAGGAGAGGAGGGGGGGAGGGGAGGGGAGAGGAAGAATGAGGAATGGGAGGGAGAAGGGGGGAGATAGTCGGAGGAGGAGGGATTGTGAGTTTGAGAAGGGGGAGGAGACGGAGGAGGAGGAAGACGGACGGAGTGAGAAGCAGGAATGTGGAGAAAGGAGGGGAGGGGAGGGCTAGGAGAGGAGGAGGACGAGTAGGAGAGGAATTGATGGCAGCTTCACTATATCTCACAAACCATTAATCTTTGGCCCTGTTTATGGTGCCTGAGGAGGGGATGGTGGGAGGGAGGGAGGGAGGGAAGAGACCAAGAGACTGGATGGGAAAAGGAGATAGAGAGAAAGACAGATAGAGTGATAGGGAATGGGAGGTGAGAGGCGTAGGAGGCAGAGAAAAAAAGAGATAAACAGAGGGGAAATAGAAAGAAAGATGGAGAGAAAACCAGTGAACGGACAACGTTTAAAGTACAGGCAGAGAGAGAGAGAAAGATAGGAAGAGATAGATAGACGAGGAAAAATATAGAAAAAGGTTTTGACGAAGAGAAACTAGAATTTAAATACATGTCTGGAAGAGATGGGAAGGATATTTGTGGCGAAGAAGAGAAGAAAATACAAAAATGTTAACATGACAATTACAAAGGTGCAAACAAGAAAAATAGAGAAGTGCCGATGAGAAGAAGAATAAGACAATATAGGTACCAATAAGAAAAGTACAGAAGTGGCAATAATGAGATATGAAAGTGCCAATAAGGAAAATACAAAAGTGGCAGTAAGGAGAAAACACAAGTGCCAATAAGAAGATTGTGGAAATAATATTATGTAAGTCATACGAAGTGGGGAGAGAGGAGAGAGGAGTGATGAGAGGACAAAAAGAAAACACGAAGAATTTTTTTTTAGAGAGAGCAGCAAAGGGGAAGAAGGAAAGAGAAAAGGTCATTGGAAAAGAGAAGACATAAAAGTAAGTAGACAGTAAATGAAAGGGATTATGGGGAGAGGGGAGGAAGTTTACGAAAGAAATACGTAACCAAAAATGAAGGAATGTGAAGATATTCTGACATGCGGAAGAGATATGGTCACAAATGGGCGTGGGGGAAAGTGATGAAAAATATGTAGATGCGGGAAGTAGACGTGAAAATGGAGGACAACGCGTCACTGTGGGCGCGCTTCGGAGGCGGGTTTATCATGACAAGGGGGCGGGGGAAATATCTCAGTTTTCGTGTGTTTGAGAAACTTACCCGGATGGCGTAAGGAGCGAAGGAGAGAGAAAAAGAGAGAGGGGGGGGAGGAGGTAGGGAGGAAGAAAGAAAGGGAGAAAGAGAAAGAAAGAAAGGCAGGGAGAGAATAAAAAAACGTGACTTTCTTCCATTAGTTTTTGATTTTATATATAGATGATAATCACATAATGCAATAAAATTAGCCATTTATAATTTAGGAGAAGTTCCTCGAAAGTTATTTTGAAAGCATTAATGTTAGAAATATAGCGAGGTAATAGGTTCCAAAGAGAGCGACAGAGAGAGGAGAAAACAGACTCCCAAAGTGGCACTATGGGCGTCAGAGCCAAAAGGAGTGAGTGAAATTAGGGACGATTGCCCTCATAACTATGCAAACTCTAAAGCGGTTACACAAGAGCATGGGCGGTAAGAGGTCGTTTAGTCTAAATGGAGCCACGGGAGAGTACTCGCTCCTGCCATGACTT
>NC_061858.1:10332045-10337045 GCF_019202785.1 Penaeus chinensis
GAGACCGGCGTGTTAAGGGTGCGAGAGTGAAGCGGGTTTGTCCCTAAATCTCTCTCGCGCTTCGGGGCAATTCTTCAGGGAAATGAAGCACCAAGTCGAATTCTCATGGCACCCGAGAGGGCCATGTCCTGTTAGGTGAAACTGAGGCTGGCACTGCGGCCATATGACACGCCGAGGGCGCGGCGCTCCCCGCCCCTCGCGCCTCCAGGGACCCCTCGGATTTCAGATTTTTGTCAGCGCGGAACTCCGGCGACAGATTGGACGCTTCCGAACCTGCGTCGACACGGGTTTCGAGAGATTTGAGAGGACAGCCTTTGCGTATGGACTCTCTCTCTCTCTCTCTCTCTCTCTCTCTCTCTCTCTCTCTCTATATATATATATATATATATATATATATATATATATATATGTATATATTTATATCATATATATATATATCATACATATATATATATATATATATATATATATATATATATATATTTATATATTATATATACATACACACAGATATATATATATATTTATATATTTATATATTTATGTATTTATATTACACACACACACACACACACACACAAATATATATATATATATATATATATATATATATTTATTTATATATATACACACACAAACATATATCTGTACGTGTGTGTGTGTATATATATGTGTGTGTGTTTGTTTGTTTGTTTGTTTGTTTTATGTTTGTGTGTGTGTGTATGTATGAATATATATATATGCATATATATATGTATATATGTATATGTGTTTGTGTGTGTGGGTGTGGGTGTGTATGTGTATGTATATATGTGTTTTGCTTATGTGAGAATAGGTTTTGTGAGAATAAGGTGTAGGGTTAGTACCTCCGGATTCATTTATCCTAATCAGCGATGAAACGCCACCAGCCGCTCCATGTAACGGCGACGCCCCCCCCCCCCCCCACACCCCCCGCCATGTTGTTGTTTCAGAGGAGGTTCACAAGGGTAGGGGATGGGGGGGGGGGCGGGCTACCGGTGTCTTTTGGGGCTGATCGAGCCGAGGGAAGCGGCAGATCCCATTTGGAAATACTAGTTGGGTTTGGTAATCTAATTAGCTTTGGCGGCTGGCGAGGCAGCTTCGGAGGACTGCCGGGCCTGCCAAGCTCCTGTAGGATGGGGCCCGTCCCCTCGCCATTGGGCCTCGTGTCCGCGAACTAGGCCTAAAGGGCAAACAGACGCAGGTCTGATATTGTTTTCCATATAGTGTGTTCGTAAGTAGGCAGGAATGATTGGGCAAGGGTCAGAGGTCCAGCGAGGCCGGAGGCAGGGAGCGCGCTGGGAGGGAGGCGGCCGAGGGAAGGTTCGCTGACTCTGCTGGAGGAGTGCCAAGCAGGGGCGCGGGCACCGTCACCAGCGGCGGAAGGGCTCTCTCTTCCCCTCCTCCGCTCCTGCCGCGCGGGGAGAGGCGGCCTCGGCCGTGTACACCTTCGGTTTGGCATTCGGTGTTGTGCACGGAATTGCCGTATGTGCCCCCCCCCCCCCCTCTTTCTCTCTCTCTCTCTCTCTCTATATATATATATAAATATATATATGTATACGTATATTATATATATGTATATATTATATATAAATATATATATATATATATATTACATATATTTTTTTATCCCCTTTCTCTCCTCTCCGTTTTTTCTTTAACACACACTCTTCCTCAATCTCTCCCTCTCCTTCGCGCCCCTCGGCAATAAAAGTAATAAGCCACGACACCTAACCATTGTTTACCCGATGCACTGTACAAGTGCCCTGCTGACGTGAGACCAAGGATTCGATAGTGTGTGGAGAACCCAGGTGACAGTTTTGCGGAGAAAGCCTAGGACACAGTAAAAGGCGTACAGTGGAGAGGGAGAAAATTGAGGGCGGTAGAGAGAAGGGTGTGTAGAGGGAGGTAGAAGGAAAGAAAGATGGAGTTAGAAAGACTGAGAGAAAGAGGAAGTGCGAAAATAAACCAGAGACACCGTAAGAGAAGCAAAATTGAGGGAGAGAAAGAGAGAGAGAGAAAGAAAGAAACGGATGAAGGGAGAGGCAGAGAGTTGGAAAGATAGAGGGAGGAAGCATGAGATCTTTTGGTATTGTTGAAGGGAAGAAGGATAGGCAACGGGGGGTAGAGAGATGGAAAGATAGTCAGAGACAAAGGATGGAAAGACAGAGAGAAAGAAAGATGGAATGGGCAAAAAGAAGGAATGATGGAGGATAGCAGAGACAAAAAAGATAGATATAGTAAGAAATATAGAGTGAATAAGAGAGAAGGAAATATAGAAAGAGGCAAATAGAAGAATCACAGAGGGAACACAGACCGATAGCGGGAAGCAATGAGAAAGTTGAAAGAAAGCCGAGGAAAAGAAATGTGTAGAGAGACAGAGAGAAATATAGATACAAAGGAAAAGAAGGATGGAGGGAAAGACCGACAACTATGGAGGGAGTCATAGGGGGGAAAAGCGAAGCAGTGAGATATATAGCGGGAGGCAGAGGAAGAGAAAGATAGAGGGAGACAGAGAGAAAGATCAAAAGGGTTCAGGTTGGGAGAAACAAGCAATATATGCGATGAAGCGATTGTGGATAAGCTATTGGATCACAGATGTTCCGAGGGCAAGACAACAAAGCATTGATCTTCTTTTTCACCTTTCGGGGCCGGCATTTTATTCCTTGTTTGTTTGTGCTCATTCCCGTTGTCTCCATTTGTCTGTTTGTGTGTCTGTCGTTCTCTCTCTCTCTCTCTCTCTCTCTCTCTCTCTCTCTCTCTCTCTCTCTCTCTCTCTCTCTCTCTCTCTCTCTCTCTCTCTCTCTCTCTCTCTCTCTCCCTCTCCCTCTCCCTCCCCCTCTTCTTCTCTCTCTCTCTCTCCCTCTCTCTCTCTCTCTCTCTCTCTCTCTCTCTCTCTCTCTCTCTCTCTCTCTCTCTCTCTCTCTCTCTCTCTCTCTCTCTCTCTCTCTCTCTCTCTCCAAGTTTACCTAGAGACGTTCTCTACGGTGAATGCTACTCTTCTGAAATATTTATTACCAAAGTTTCTTCTCTTAATATATGCTAATTCGGGCGTCGCCACTTTGAAGCCTTGGGGACGGCCCTTGTTCTCTTCGCAACGCTTCACTCCTCACGTCTCTTTTGTGAGGAATTCCGTGCTCCCTCTGCGCCCAGCAGTAATGTTCTTATTTCTGCTTCATGCCGTCCGTTCACTCTTTTCTCGGCTATGGGTTTTGTGTAATGCTAAGTGTGGCGAACTATCTTTCTATTATTTACATATAGGCTCGTACAGACACATACACATGCAACATACAAGACTCGCAGACGCACATATACGCATGCACGCAAACGCACGCACGCAGACACACACACACACACACACACACACACACACACACACACACACACACACACATAAACAATGAATCAAATAAACACTCACAAACATTAATTTTATTTGTCTTGTATCCCAATCTATTTATCTATCTATTTATTTACTTATCTGTCTATCTCTCTTCCTCATTGATTCTCGCTCCCTTGCCACCCTCACCACTCTCACATAATTCACAGGACCGAGTCAATAAATGGAGAAATCTTACGAAAACAACCGCCTTTTATTTCCCTCGGGCAAGAGTCGGAGTGCCAGGGGCGCCTCGCAGGTTGAGGCACCAGGCCCACGCCAGGCACTTCGATTGGCTGATGCGCCGCCGAGTGACTGCTTACAAGGAGATCGTAGTGAGGAACCAGATCATTATATTGATTACTGTTATGGTGAATGAAGGGTAATCTGGTAATAAGAGAATGTGTTGGTCTGATTAGATGAATTGAACTTCTGCCAGGCACGAAAATGTAGATGCAGAGGATGGGTCAGGTCATAGGTCGGCAGAGGTGATCAAACCAGACATACGGCGACAGACGAAATTACCATAGATGATCACGCAGGACAAGCGGTTCCCAATCGTCGACGCAAATGTTAGAGATTTGGCCCACAATTGGATGATTAGGTTACGCAGGTTGGGGCTACTTACGAAAGAGATGCCTTTAAGTACGTGGCTCAGAGGAATACAGCCTAAGAAAATAACCCTTGCAGACGTGTGTGGGTTGGCATTATTGTACACGACAGACTAGACTCGGGCCTCGGCTACTAACGTCATGGGCAGTGTTGCCAACGGCGCGTCACCTCCATGTAAGCCTCGCCGCACATCATCCTTTTTTGTGGGGTCTCAGAGGGGAAAAACACACTTTATTATGAGAGAAACATGGACTCTCGAGTGGCCTGAAATATGTAGGCCATGTAGTGATTACGTTGCTCTCCTCCGAGGATCTTGGGCGAGGGGCGGAGGGCGGAGGGCGACCTTGGCACTGTCGGCCTCCCCGCCTCCGCGTCTACTCCTTCATTATAGGGAGACATTATCTGATTTCCCTGATTACGATAAAGCCGCTTCTCGGAGTTAGGGAGAGGCGGCTTCGCGCCGTGGGTGGGATTCCGTCTCTCCTTGTTGATTTGCCTATATTAGCCCTATCTTTTATTTTATTAAAGATTTGTAAGTTTCTAATCTACTAAAAGATGACGATGCTCATTAATGTTCATTAATGCTCATGAACGGTGCACTCTGTATGTCACCCGACCGCCACACACGCACACAGCTTCCCTTGCCCTCATCTATAATATTCATCAAAGCGCCTTCCCCTTCCCGACCTCCCTCCCCCTCGCGATCTTGCTCTTGGCGCCATTAATATCAAGACGTGGCGTGTCGCGGAGGTTTAATATCTCTTTATCTGCCGTGGTGGCATCCTTGGACTGTGCTTGCTTTCCTTATCTGTCTCTTTCTTTATCTTATCTCTCTTTCTCTCTCTCTCTCGCTCTCTCTCTCTCATCTTATTCTCTCCCTCTCCCTCTTCCCTTTTCCCTCTCCCTTTCCCCCTTTCCCACTCACTCTTCTCTCTCTCTCTCTCTCTCTCTCTCTCTCTCTCTCTCTCTCTCTCTCTCTCTCTCTCTCTCT
>NC_061858.1:10347045-10352045 GCF_019202785.1 Penaeus chinensis
TCTTTGTCTCTTTATGGGGGGGGGGGGTCTGATTGCGTGTGTGTGTGTGTGTGTGTGTGTGTGTGTGTGTGTGTGTGTGTGTGTGTGTGTGTGTGTGTGTGTGTATGTGTGTGTGTGTGTGTGTGTGTGGATGTGTGGATGTGAGTATCGTGTGGTATCGGTGTTGACAGTATCCATGACAGATGAGAGTCGTTGTCATAAACGTTGTAATCTGTGATAGTGGTAGAGTTGGCAGTGTTAGACGTACCACAGCCTCAGTAATGGTAACGCTGGTAACGGAAGTAGTGGTAGTGGCGCTGATGTCAGCTGGACAAGCGCCAAAGTCAAGATGCCACCTCCCCCCCCCCGCCCTACCTCCCTGTCGTCAGAGGAGCGGCATTATACACTAGTCATGCCTACAGAACATGTATTGTACTACCGTATTCAGAGAAGCCTAAGCCATCGGGTCTCCTCTGCCCCCTGCGTATAGAGATCTTCCCCTTTCTCCCCGCTCCTCTGCCCCTGATCAGCAACGGCCTTTCAGAACAAGCGTGGGGCCCAGTCAGCGTTATTCATGCAGACAGGTTTTACTCAGTGTACGTGTATATCTACTTTAGTCTTTGTACTTCACTCTGTCTTTTAATTGCTTTAGTGTTATATCTTTATTTTTTTTATAAGAAGCAGTTTTTTTTTAATCTGGGGGAAATTTCAGGATTCTAGGGGGGAAATCCTACTTTGGGGGAGATGTAAATTCCAAGCTATTAGCTGACTGACAAAAAGCTTTCCTAGAATGCGGTGAGTATTACTAGGACTCTCAGTGTCATGTTTTTATAATGTAAGTAATGTTACACGTATAATCTGTGTATTTAATCTACATTATTACCTTTTTGGCATGAAGAGAACATCGGGACTGGGGAACTCTTTAAAACATTTTTCAAGAAGGTTATCATTGTTCTTGATTTTATTTTCAAAATGTTCTTCTCCGGTCAGTACAAGCGGGTATGAATTTCACTCCCGGTGGTGATGTTTTGCAGACGTCAAGGTTTTAATACTGCTGTTGGTTTCGTGTTGCTTACATCATGATTATGACTGTTGTCTTATTCTTTTTTTCAAGATTCTCGTTGTTATTATTATCATTATTAATTTTACTATTATGATGATGATTATGGCGGTAATGACAATAATGATGATGATAATGAAATTTATTATTCATTCTGATGTTATGCAGCACTCCCCTTCTCTGCGTCGCTAGAACACGCAACAGCAGTTTATTTCTCCTCCTACTCTTCTTCCTCTTCCTCCTCTCCCTTCTCCTCTTCCTCCTTCTTTTTCTTCTTCCTCCTCCCCCTCCTTCTTCCTCCTCCTCCTCCTCCTCCTCCTCCTCCTCCTCCTCCTCTTTTTCTTCTTCCTCTTCTTCATCCTTCTCTCCTTCCCCATCCTCCTCCTCCTCCTCCTCCTCCTCCTCCTCCTCTTTTTCTTCTTCCTCTTCTTCATCCTTCTCTCCTTCCCCATCCTCCTCCTCCTCCTCCTCCTCCTCCTCCTCCTCTTTTTCTTCTTCCTCTTCTTCATCCTTCTCTCCTTCCCCATCCCCCTCCTCCTCCTCCTCCACATGCATCCCGCTTCTTCTCTCTTTCTTTTCTCAAGCTCGGTTCGGCTGACTCCCCCCCCCCCCCTCCCCCCGCCGAGGTGTGAGCGATGGAATGTGTCGGGTTTATAACTCAATTACTCATTCTCCTTCTCTCCATCTTTCCACTCTCTTTCTTCATCTCCCTTTGATTTTATCCTTTTCTGTGTCTGTGTGTTTCGAGCTCTCTGCCACTGGCTTTTGTTTTCTATTATTTTTTTACATGATGTTTCCTTTTGTCTGTCTGTCTCTCTTCTCTCAGTTATCTCTCCCTCTCTCTCTTTCTCTTTCTCTTTCTCTTTCTTTCTCTCGCTCTCTCCCTGTCTCCCTCTCTCTCCCTCTCTCTCTCTCTCTCTCTCTCTCTCTCCTCTCTCTCTCTCTCTCTCTCTCTCTCTCTCTCTCTCTCTCTCTCTCTCTCTCTCTCTCTCTCTCTCTCTCTCTTTCCTTCTGCCTTCCTTTCTCCCTTCATTTTATCTTCCTCCTTCTCCCTCTGCTTCTTTCCTTCCCGCTTTCCCTCCTTCCCGCGCTCTATCCCTCCTTCTCTCTCTCACTTCATCCATCCATAAATCCCTCCTCCCCTCCTTCTTTCTACTTCCCTCCCTCTCACACTCTCCCCCTGCCCCTCCCCCCTCTCTCCTTCCCCTTTCCCCTTCTCCCTCTCCCTCTCCTTCCCTTTTCCTCCCCCTCACTCTTACTTCCCCTTCCCCTCCTTTACACCATCTCACCCCCTCCTCCCTCTCTCCTTCCCCTTCCCCCTTTCTCTCTCTCTCCTTCCCCTTTCCCCCTTCCCCCTCGATCCTTCTCCTCCCCCTTCCATACACGAGGCCGTCACACCGCGCCCCCTTCTTCCACTCCCCCCTTTCCTCCATCTCACCCCTCCCTTCTCCCTCCCTCCCTCTTTCCCCTTCCCCCGCTTCCCTCCAACCTCCCCCCTTCCCCCTCTCTCCTCCCCTCCATACACGAGAATCCCCACATCCCTCCCTCTCCTCCCCTCCCCTCCTTTCCTCCATCTCAGTCCCTTTCTCCCTCTCTCCTTCCCCTTCCCCCCTTTCCTCCACATCACCCCTCCTTTCCCCCCTCTTTCCTTCCCTACATACACGAAGCTACCACATCCCGCCCTTTCCTTCCCCTCCCCCCCTTTCCTCCACCTCCACCCCTCCCTTCCCACCCTCTCCTTCCCCCCATACACGAGGGCCCCGCATCCCGCCCCCCACTGCTGCCGGCCCCCCTCGCATCCACGTCTTGGCGATGGGATATTATGGCCTCATCAGTTACAGGGCGGCTGAGACAATCGTGTTTGGCGGATTATCACATGAGTCGGTACTCGGGCGGTCGTCTTCTCTCGCGTTTTGTTCTCTCTCCTTCCGTATCTCGTGTTCGATGTTTATTTGATGTTTTTGGTGTTCTTCCTTATGTTTGAGTGTCTTTGAGGTATGTTTAGTGTGTGTGTGTGTGTGTGTGGGAGGGGGGTTCTGTTTCCCGTAGTATTTTTTTTTTCTTTGTTTTAGTTGTCTCTCGGTTTATGTAAATGTTTCTTTATTTATCTTTAATTTTCTCATCTTATGTATGAATTTCAGCTGTGTGTGTGTGTGTGTGTGTGTGTGTGTGTGTGTGTGTGTGTGTTTGCGCGCGTGTGTGTGTCTTTACCTCTTTTTTTTTAAATGACACATTTGCGGTTTCCCTCTCTCTGCATTCATTCCTATCCTTCTCTCCGTTTTTGCATCGCTATCCCTTCCTTTAACCACCCTCTCCTTTCTTTTGCTCGTTTTCTCCTCTTCATTTTCCTCCTTCCCTCCCTCCTCTTCCTTCTTTTCTTCCTTTACCTCCTTCCTCTATTTATTCCTCTCTTTGCCTTCTCCTTGACCTCATCCTCCTCCGCCTTGTTTTTCACCTCCCACCTGTTCCCCCCATTTCCTCCTCCTCTTCCTCCCCCTCCTCCACCTCCTCTGCCTCCCGCTCTTCCCTTTCCCCATCCCACACCCCCTCCCCCCACCTCCTCTTACACCCCCCCCCCCCTTCCGAGCCAGTTCACCCAACCGCTAATAAGATAAATAATTAGCCAGTAACTTTTCCCCTTCGTAGTTTCTGAAGTTGGGTCCCACTGAAGAAAAATGTGTCTTCGGCTGGAGGTGGATCGCGGGGAGTGGCCTTAGTACTCGAACGGCTCATTACGAGGGCCTTCTAACGATTAGCTTTAAAGAGGACGTTTAACATCAGTCGCTCGTCACGCGCGCTGTTTATTTCTCTCGTGCTCGGTTTGGGTGGGTGTATGTATGTATGCGTCTATGTATGTGTGTGTGTTTTTGTCTGTCTGTCTGTCTGTCTGTCTGTTTGACTGTCTCTTTGTCTCTCTCTCTCTCTCTTTGTCTCTCTCTTTGTCTCTCTCTCTCTCTCTCTCTCTCTCTCTCTCTCTCTCTCTCTCTCTCTCTCTCTCTCTCTCTCTCTCTCCTCTCTCTCTCTCTCTCTCTCTCTCTCTCTCTCTCTCTCTCTCTCTCTCTCTCTCTCTCTCTCTCTCTCTCTCTCTCTCTCTCTCTCTCTCTCTCTCTCTCTCTCTCTCTCTCTCTCTCTCTCTCTCTCTCCCTCTCTCTCTCTCTCTCTCTCTCTCTCTCTCTCTCTCTCTCTCTCTGTTTATTTCTCTCTTTCCGTGTCGTATCATCCTATTTTATTCGTTCTCTTGTTCTTATTATTTCCAATTACCGCCACCTCTCCCACGACCGTTTTAGTCCCTCACACTCCTCATCTTACGCCGCTTCCTAATCCACTCCCTCTCCCGCTCACCGCAATCGCCTCTTAACTCCTCTTCCTGCAGGCCTTCCTCTCTCTCTCTCGCTCTCTCTCTCTCTCTCTCTCTCTCTCTCTCTCTCTCTCTCTCTCTCTCTCTCTCTCTCTCTCTCTCTCTCCCTCCCTCTCTCTCTCTCTCTCTCTCTCTCTCTCTCTCTCTCTCTCTCTCTCTCTCTCTCTCTCTCTCTCTCTCCCTCTTTCTGTCGTTCTTCATACGGTTATTATTGGTCATATTATTCCTCCAAATCACCACCTCCTCCTCCATTTCCGTCCTCTCCTCCTTCATCTTCAAATTTCTCTCTTATTCGACTTCTTCCTCGTTTTTTACCACCATTACTTTCTGTTATTCATCCTTCTCTTCCTCCTTCTCTTCCTTTTCCACTTTCCCCTATTCTGCCTCATTTTCCCCTTTCCTTCTCGTCCTTCTCCTCTTTCAGTTCAACATTTTTCCCTTCCGCCTTCTCCTCCTCCACCTCTTTCCATTCCTACTCCTCCTCTTCCTCTTCTACCTCCTTTTTCTCCTCTACTTTCCATACCTCCTCCTTCTCATTTTCCTCCTCTACCTCTTTCCATACCTCCTCCTCCTCACCCTCCTCCTCCTCCTCTCGCAGGGCTT
>NC_061858.1:10357045-10359545 GCF_019202785.1 Penaeus chinensis
AGACTCGAATCTGAAAGCGTAACGACGAACGGTGACGCGAATGTTTGGGAGGAAAACACAGTCTTTTGTGATGCTTCTCGTTGGGCCGGCGCCGACGGCAGGGACACACGGAGCTACGACCCTTAAAGCTGACTTGCCCGTTGTAACGACAGCAAGAGGTCGTCCTTATGCACACGCGTCGGGACACTCTCTCCTCCCCGCGCTCTTTCTTGCCTGTTGCGACCGTGTAAATAGTGTTTTTCTTAATATTTGCCGTAAGGATGACTGCACTCAATATGCGCGCCGGCGTCTTAGACCTTGCGACGGGGAGAGGATAGCGCTGTCATGGCCCGGGGCGCGAACGAGGCCGGGGACGCGGGAGGCGGCGCGGTTACAGCTCCGCCAGGTGTCATCATTTATTTAAGGTGATGAAGAGGCATGGGAAGTGTGGGGCTATGGGGGTGGCACTGATTACACAAGGGCCGGCGTGTATTGTGTGGGGGTGGCACCGGGAGCGTGTGGGACTGCGACTAATTGCCTAGAAGCTGGCACTGCTTATGAGGGAAATGGCCTTGATGAGGAGTTGAAGAGGCTAAAGAGCAGGGCTACAGAAGGAGGCAGAACCATAGTGAAGGGCCAGGGGTACGTGGGGAGCCTGTTGAACAAAAGGGCTTTGCTCCACGCTGGGGTTGGCACCACACACGGCGGAGGGGAGGTGTGGGGAGAGAGACGCCGGGGAGGTTAAAGTTAATGTAACAGAGTGCCACCACCACCCACACTAATATATATTCGCACCTCTGCCACCTAGATTAAGTTACGGACTCTGTCAGTCGGGCGATGGTTTTCCTAAGGCTCAGAGAAGGTGCTGCTACCACACCCTCGCTACCATACCAAGCTTTCTACAGGTGCCTCTGAGAAGATGCTATTACTGCGTCCTAATTATCATAAAATGCGCTCTGCTGCAACCACAAACTAGGCTATGAAGTTTTGTATTACTGTTTTCCCTTCGTTGGAATATTAATCGGTGCCACCCACGCCGAGATCAGTGGGGCCGGTTGTGACAAGTGACATTAAAAAGATACTTTATTATGTATCGCTGTTTCAGCCTGACCTTTCACTACTGAGAGTTTCTGGGAAGCACAGAGAAGAGGGGAAAGGAGAAGATGAGGCAGAAAACAAGGGGAGCAGAGACAAAAAGATTAGAGAAATAGGGATTAGGATCTGAAAAAGAGAGGAATAAGAAGGGACACTGAAAGGAAAATGTCATGTGATATAAGACCGAAAGAGAGAGAAAAACAGAGAGGGGGGGAAAGGGGCGAGAGAGAGAGTTAGGAGTGTTTATAGAAGGACAGACACAGAGATGGAGAGAGACAGACGAGCAGAGACAGGAGAGGCCAGGCAAGCCCCTACAGCGAGCCAGCAGCGCAACCGTGTCCGTCCCGGGGAGCGCGAGGCCTCCGCCGGCCGCGCCAGGAGCCCTGCTTCTTCCCCCGCGATGCAGGAACGTTAAGTGAGGTCAAGTGAGGTCCGAGTGACATCCGAGAGTCCTCCACCGAGCGCCATTAGAGCCCTCCACGTATTTTTTCTTCTGATCAACCGTTTAGAGAAATATTTTGTCCCAGCGCTGTTTTTTGGTGGAAAGATTATGTAATTATGTGCGCTGCAGGGGTGTTTGTTTTGTGATGTGATTCGGCGATATACCGAAGGGACTTTTTGCTTCTTAAATCTACGCCGTACTTAGTTTTGAGAGAAATTTGTAGAGATTCATCCTTGCCTTGTGCTTGTAAACAGCGAGAATTCTCGAGCAATGGAACATTTCTTACTCTTGGTTTTGCTATTTTATCGTTAGTATTAAACAGCCTTTTTGAAATTTTCTTGTAGAAGTTGCCAGTGCCACCGTTCAAGCACCTGCTCCTTCCTTAGCGTGATTGATATCAAATAATTGATTTTCTCTTTCGATCGCTCCGGATGACAGAATCGGCCACCCAATCAGCTCACGGCCTGCACATGACGTCACCTGTCCTTTTAAGCACTAGATTTGTCTATAATGTCGTTACAACGGCTTTGACTCGATACCGGATACCTCACTTGGCATCCGTACCTAAACATAATGATGGTACTAGTCATGTTTCGGGAACAAACGGCTTCCTGTGACGTCACCATGTCTGCATTGCCGCTCGTGGTCCTCGTTCCGCCGTTCGCACAACTCCCGTTCTCCTTTTGTCATTAGGCTGTAATGCCGTCGTTGTTACGTTGTCATGGTGATGCTTTAGTATACGAGCTCGCACAAACGTTTAGCATTTCTAGCGAGGTCATTTATTTACCTGTGGCATTTGCCTGTCACGGGAGGAGAGGAGGAAGGTATGACGTCAGTCCAGGGATTTGGATGACGTAGTTTTTCACGGGAGCGCCTGACGTCACTCCCGAGATGGCTATTGATGGTGTCACGGCCAGGTGGTAAATGCAGGACAGGTGGCGAGTGCAGATGGTTGGCGAGCGCTAGCCAGGTTGATTATTAAGC